>NW_005366834.1:1461948-1475085 GCF_000412655.1 Myotis brandtii
TGAGAGGCCGGCAAGTGAGGCGGTGAACGTTGGAGTCTGCAGCAAGCAAGCCTCCCTGCTCGCTTCAGTGCCTGGCTGCCGGCTGCCATCTTGGCTGACAGTTAATTTGCATATACTCACTGATTAGCCAATGAAAAGGGTAGTGGTCGTACGCCAATTACCATGTTTCTCTTTTATTAGTGTAGATATATGACTGACATATGCTTGCTTTCAGTTCAATTTTTTAATATCTAAGTTTCTAAATTAAGGTATTTTTAAAGTTATTTTTAGGATATATTTTTATTGATTTCAGAGAGGAAAGGAGAGGGAGACAGAGAGAGAAACATCAATGATGAGAGAGAATCATTGTAGGCTGCCTTCTGCATACCCCAAACTGGGGTTTGAGCCCACAACCAGGACATGTGCCCTGACTGGGAATGAACTGTGACCTTTTGGTTCATAAGTTGATGCTCAACCACGCCAGCTGGGCAATTAAGGTATTTTTAAAACTAAATTTATTTTTCAGAGGCTCAGTCATTTTCTTTTCCCCCCTAAGTAATATATATATTCACAGGCATTTTTCTATTATTTGCTAGTTCCTTCTGTGTTGGTGACAATTAGGACGTATTATCCCCTATTAGGATAATTAAATTGTGGTTCATATATGAGCTATCTACAATCTCAAATATATATGGGATTTCATATTATTTTTCATAATAGATTTTCTTGTTTAGCCTAAAGATATAGTCTACTGTTATAATTGGCATTCAGTTGAATTTGTTTCTGTTAAATTTGTTTCTGGTACTCTCCAAGTCTCTTAATTTTTTTTTTAATTTCTCTTTTTTATAATGTCTGTTTCATTAGCTTCATGTTTTTTTCTTGTGAATGTCTCATCAGTTTTTAAAAACACATTCTTTTCAAGTTAAAGAAAACTTCATATCTAGGTCTCTTAATCCAGTATAACCTACTTGACCTGTTTTTAAACTTAATTTTGACTTACAATTTTCTTCTAATTATTACACACTGCCATAGAGAATATTTCTGACTTCCTTCTTCAAAAAAACAACAACAAAAGAACAATGGCAAACAATAACTTCAGACAAATGGCAAAGTGAAATTTTCTAAAAAGACTAGAGTTTAAAAGCAGTATCAGAGAAAATAGAATACAGAAAGTGAATATAGGGAGATTAAAGATGAAAAAAAAAGGTGCTTTCAATAGATATGGCAGAAAAAATAAACACCATTAAATAGTACCCCCATATTCTAGGAAAAGCTTGAATAAGCTATTTTGAGATCATGTGAAATTATATATTAGCAAGAGAAAAAAGCCATAAAGAGGAGAAAGCTACTTTTCTGCCAGTGATGCAACATCAGTGAAGAATACTGTTAGCAGGTTACTAGGGTATTTTGTAGGACAATATATTAAAAGTACTATAGAACATAGAGTTAAAGCACAGAAAGGGTGCTACACTAATAAAAGTTGTACAGTCTTACTCATTATATAAAATACGATGATCCAGACAGGTAGTTCCTTTGCTATTCCTTTGGTAATTTGGCCTCCTCACTTATTTCCCCCCTGGTGATTTTCCCACTGATTATCTCTTCCACTAGATGTCAGGCAAGAGGAGAGAGTGGTAGTGAATCTACTACTAAGACAGCAGTGATTTCTTAAAATGTTAAAACGGATGACTAAATGCAGTCAAACTGAATAGCAACCATGCATATGGAAGATTAAATGCTCTGATAATTAGTTTGAATGAACCATTAATAACAGCAGCTGTAGGAGGAAACATTCTTTTTTTCTTTTTTTAATTCCCACCAGAGAATATTTTTCCATTGATTTTTTGAGAGAATGGAAGAGAGAGGGAAAGACAGAGAGAAACACATCCATTGGGTGCCTCCTTCATGTGTTCTGACCAGGGCCCCTCCAGGGAGGAGCCTGCTACCGAGGTATTTTCCCTTGACCAGAATCCAACCCAGGATCCTTCAGTCCACAGGCCAATGCTCTATCCACTGAGCCAAATCAACTAGGGCAGTTATATTCTTTTTAGATAGTATCAGTGTTTATTTTATCTCCCTCTGGGAAATGTTCTCTGTTTAGAAAGCTTACTTCCACTTCCACTTTCCTAAAACAACAAGTACATCTTTGTAACACTCCACAAAATTTTAACTGAATAAGTAATTTTGTCAAGGTTGATTTAATACACACCCACCCAATACCATTTCTCAAATATAAATTTTGTAAGGTAAGGACTAAGTCTGTTTATTAATTTCTTTATCCACATACTCAGCATAATATGATGGGAAGATGGTACGTTAAAAAAAAGTACTGAAAAAGTAACAAAATACAAAAAGGAATAAATATGAATTACTGAATGAATGACATTGTAAAGTTATCCATTTCAAATATGAAAGCAGTCTAGATTTATTGTTTGTGCTCAATTGATACATTTCTCTTAACCAATAGACTCCTGAGAATGATATATGAAGGCTTTGTGGTCTCTTTATTAAGTCAGCCATAATATTTTGGTTAAGATATCCTCCGAAGGACACACTAATGGCAGTATTGATACCTAATGGAAGATACCCACAAATTAGAAATGAGAATGATGTACTCTACCTCAGAGACCAGACAGGTGAGTCTCTGAGCATATTATTCACACTTTAGCATGTCACAGCTTATTATGTTGCATACAATTCTTGTGATGAGAACTTTAAAATTGCAAAACAACAGTTAACTTACCATACTGGTGTTCCTTGCCTAACTAATGTTCTATTGAATGAACTACCTCTTCTCCCTAGAAAATCTATCTTCCTCATTTTTAATGGCTGGGAAGATTTTCCTACTGATTCCTCAGGAGATATCTAGATATTACCTTCCCCCAAATTCCTAGGTATATAATTGCTCAGTCTTGTCTTTTCTCATCGCACATTTTGTATTATCTGCAATTACACTTAGCAAATTTTATTGCATCTGAGCAGTTTATATGTATGCCCCCCCCCCCACCTATTGAGTCCCCTCACAAAATGGGCCATCTATGTATCTAGAGTGCTTTGAAGAGTTCTTGACATGGGTTAAGAGTCCTAGTACATTTGCCAAATAAGTTAATAAAGTAATAAAGTTCATTAAGGTGGAGGAGAGCTAAAGAGCTTCATCATTTAGATTAGCTATGGAAATAGTATACTCAATCAAAGATTTAGTCCCATTAAATTATGTAATGAAATATAAGACAATAATTAGATTTTAAGAATTACATCCCCATTTTACTTCTGTGAGTTGATAATTAGTTATTTACCTTCAGAACTATGGAATGTCTTATTTTGCTGGTGTTCAGAATATTTTTTTCTTTTCTTTTTCTTTTTTTTTTGCTTCTTATACCATTTTCCTCTGATGCCTTCACTACTACACACCAAATATTTCTTCTTTAGGACTTTTTATTCTTTTTCAGAGTTTCAACAGTTAGACTGATGATGGTCATTCATCCATCAATAATAAATTTAACATTATTTAACTCCATATTTTCATCACATTCCCTTTCATATACATAAAAGCAGGGTTATAATTTGTTACAAAATATAAAGGTTAAAATGAATTATTCCTGCTCACACTAAAACTAGTATTTCCTATTTTCAAAAAATTCTATTATGGTAACAATTATATGAAATTAGAATCAAGAATGAACATTTTTTTTCTGTATAGAAAAAAAGTTTTGTAAGTGTTTTTTTTTTTCAGGGCACTGATTAAATGGGAGACTAATACTTTCAGTAGAATGAGCATACATTATATATCCATGTATATCTATTATTAACTTCTTGCTTTTAAAGTTCCACTACATCTACATATTGAAGTGTTTTTTTGTCTTTCCAATTAAAATAAAGAACAAAACAAAACACAAACACACACACATACAAGAGCAATAACAAAATATCTGTTTTTTCCTCAAAAACTCCTCTACCCTTCTACTAGCTACTTTTTTTCTCTAAAGCCTATGATTTCTCTTTCACAACTCTTGTTGACATGTCATATACCTGAACCTAAACTTTTATTCATGAAGTCACCACTGACTTTCATATTGCTAAATTCAGTGAACATATCTCATTTCATGTTTGGGTTATCTCAACAAATAAAAATATAAATTGATAAATTAATGAAATGGAGTAACAGTTTCCTAATAGAATAATTTTCAGAAAGTTAATTTCTAAATTTATGTTTTCAGATATAGTAAAGGGAACAATGTTCCTTATATTGAAGGATTATAATGAAAATAACAAGTGACTGTCTGTTAAAGAAATGCTTTAGAATATAATTATTTCATTTTATATATGAAGGTATTATGGAACATTTAGGGTAAAGTCCAAAAGTAATTTATACATTATACAGGAGAAAACATTACTTAGGAAATAATAGAAGGGAAAAGTTTGTACGTCTCTTTCTTAGAATCTGGTAATCATTCCCCATTGTATAAAGTGGTGTGTGTTTGTGTGTGTATTTGTGTGTTCTTATAAGTTTCAATTATTGAGGTTATAATATAAAGTGGTGTGTGTTTGTGTGTTCTTATAAGTTTCAATTATTGAGGTTATATATTATTAAAGTGAAAAAAATGCTTATGTATTATTTTGGATAGATTTTTTTTGGTCTAACTGTATCAGAGAACCTCAATGATCTTTAAATGGCTACAATAAACTGTTCTGTGAATTATCAACACCGTGTTCTATCCTTGTAAACTTACTGACCCCAAACATTCTGTTCTTCTTTATCCTTGTATGTGCCCCGACCAAGGATCAAACCAGCAACTGTGGCATATGGGGACGATGCTCTAACCCAAGCATGTCAAACTCAAAGGCCAAATAAACAAGGCATACGGCCCACAGGCTGCGAGTTTGACATGCTTGCCTAACCAACTGAGCTACCCCGCCAGGGCAAAACATTCTGTTCTTTGATTCACACAGAAAATGGGGAAGCTGAGACATTAGCATCATGTCACACGTTCGTGGTATATGCTCGTAATTAGCATATTCATTGTTGTACTGAAACTTGTGACAGCTATTTCAGAATGAATAAAACACTTACTGACAATGAGACTATCTCCTATCATTTACTGCCTACCTTCTATAAAATAATATGATTAAAGCAGCAGTCTTATGAATATGATTCATGTTATAGGAGAAATGATTTTCATTTTGCCATGCATATATTTTAAGCTTGTACATTGCTGCAATTATTTATTCATGAAACTATTAAAAAAGTAAAAACAGCAGGTTACATAAGCCATGGTAAGCTACCATTTTGACAAGAAAAACATTTCACCAAAATTGCATTATAGAGTTGAGGAGTTGAAGACAACGCTGTCACCCCTCAGAATGCATTGACAATGTTTATTTAGAGATTGAAGTTAGAAATTACAGCAGATGTTCTAGAGGCATATGCTCTGCATATAAAGGAAGCACTAGGATAAGTCTTGGTATGTGTAATAATATGGAGCAAACATTTTGATTTTAAATAGGTGATGGTGCCAAGACTCAGGGCTCAGTGGGAAATGGAGGCTAATACTGGAGAATGTGAAATAATAGAACAAATGTGTTATAAAAGAATAAAAAGTAGTAAGTTGTTTAAAAACTTTTAACACTTAACAAGCATTTATAGATAACTATATATCAAGAATTTTCTAGGTGTTAGGATATCAGAGATGAAAAAGATGAACAAGTCCTTTCTGATGCAGATCATATAATAGGGGAGTTAGAAAGTAGTATATATAGTAAATAGATTTATACATAAGTAGTATATATAGTAAATATATGCAATATGGAGAATATTGTCTTTAAATAATTGTTATTTACATGAGGTGGATCTAAAAACTGCTATTTGCAAAGCTATGGCTTATATCCAATGTACTTCTATGTGTCAATGGTACAAACATGACTTTCTAAAATTATGTAATGCAACTGAAAGAAAACTATTAAATGCCTAGGGAAAAATTCTAATGAGGACACATTTATAATACCTTAACCAATAAAGAAATTAAAAAATAAATAAATGAATAAAAACTAAAAAAAAAAATTCTAACAAAATATTTTCCAAACGCTATACAGAAAATTATAATGCATTTATAAAGCATTATTGTAAGACATTAATGAATACTTAAATCAGTAGATGGTTGCTTAAAGTTTTAAAGTTACATAAATTGGAAGATTTAAATTGTACTCAATCTTGTGTATTGATGAATGTAGTACCAATCAAAACACCATCACATTTTATTTTGGTTGACTTTGAATGTATAATTCTACTAGTACAATTTACTTGGAGTTCATCAAAATCTTCTTAAAAAGTAAAAAAAAATGGAAAATTTACTCTAATAGATATAGTTAAATCTATAATAAAACAATGTGGGCTTGTCACAAATATACATATAGAACCTAACATGTATTATAAAGAGACCAAAAATAGACCAATATTTATTTAAAAATTGCATTTCAATTTGAATGCCTTTTATGTTTTCTTGTCTGATCGCTGTGGCTAGGGCTCCCAGTATTATGTTGAATAAGAGTGGTGAAAAGCGGATTGGAAAGGAGGAAATAAAATTCTCATTATCTGCAGATGACATAATACTGTACATAAAAAATCCTGGAGACTCTACCAAAAAACTAGATTTAATAAATGGATTCAGCAATGTAGCAGGATACAAAATTATAACCCATAAATTGATGGCATTTTTATAAACCAATAATGAATTCTCGGAAAGAGAAACTGAACGAACAATCCCATTTACCATTGCAACAACAACAAAAATTAAGATGCTTATGAATAAACTTAACTAAGGAGGTAAACGACTTGTACTCAGAAAACTACAGGATGTTGAAAAAAGACATAGAGGAAGATACAAACAAGTGGAAGAATATACCATGTTCATGGATTGGTAGAATCAACATCATTAAAATTTCCATACTACCCAAAGCAACCTATAGATTCAAGGCAATCCCTATTAAAATACCAATTCATATTTCACAGATCTAGAACAAATACTCCAAAAATGTATATGAAACCAACAAAGACCCTGACTAGCCGCAGGAATTTTGAGAAAGAAGAACAAAGTCTGAGGGATCACAATACCAATTATCAAGTCATACTACAAAGCCACTGTAGCCAAAACAGCCTGGTACTGGCACAAGAACAGGCATATAGATCAATGGAACAGAACAGAGACCCGAGAAATCACAATTATTAAATTGAAATATCTATATAAAAATGTAAATAAACAAAACTTGATGCATACCTTGGTCACTCCCAGATATCAGATTGAGATAGAATTTGTATCTAAAAGAGAACATTAAAAGTTATTATATTAGATGGCATATGAGAATATTTTCACTAATTTGATAAAATAGCTTTTATTATTGACCCAAGTTTTGGCATACGGTTTTGTCATTTCTCCTCTTAAAGAGATGAAATACTTTCACCTCTTGTCCCCTCTTGATTTTGGATTTGACAGCTTGAAATTTCGACTTGCTTTGTTAATCAGCATGAGCCAGAAGTGACAGGGTACCATTTTCAAGCTGAGAACTTAGGAGGCTTTGAGTGTTTCACCGTCTACTCTGTTCTTGCTTAGAGAACACTCACCAGCAAGCACTCTAGTCCAAGGAGAATGAGAGGCACTTGTAAGAACATCCCAACTGAGCTGAAGCCTGAAGCAGAGGCAACACAGCTGCACCCTATGTGCAACGGAAGCAGAGTTGCCAACATTAACCCTCCTGAATACTTTTTAGCAAAGATTATGTTATAAGCATTATCTTAGAAATAGCTAATTTATAAATGTGGGTAGAAAATATTATTTTTTTACTGGAAATCAAACATTACTCAGCATAAATTGATACATTCAACTATTTTAAAATTAACTTTTGCTATAAAAATCATCATTTTGAGAGTAAAAATTAAAGAAAATCTTTTCAGAAAACATGAAAAATATTTATAAATCAATTGGAAAAAAAGACACTAAAACAGAAAAATGGGTAAGAAGTCTTTTGCAAGTAATTCATTAAACAGTGTATCCGATAAATGACCGATAAACATTTTAAAAAGTGCTTCATTTTATTATCAATTGCTTTAATGAAAATTAAACAAACCAAGAGAAATTAATAATTTCATAATAAAAATTAAAAAAATGAGCTATCACTACACACCTCTGAATGAATAAAATTTAAAAGTCTGAAAATAACAAGTATTAAATGTGAGGTTGCTTAGAGAACACTCACCAGCAAGCACTCTAGTCCAAGGAGAATGAGAGGCACTTGTAAGAACATCCCAACTGAGCTGAAGCCTGAAGCAGAGGCAACACAGCTGCACCCTCTGTGCAGTGGAAGCAGAGTTGCCAACATTAACCCTCCTGCATACTTTTTAGCAAAGATTATGTTATAAGCATTATTTTAGGAATAGCAAATTTATAAATGTGGGTAGAAAATAATTTTCTTTTTTTTTTTTACTGGAAATCAAACATTACTCAGCATAAAGAAATATTGATACATTCAACTATTTTAAAATTAACTTTTGCTATAAAATCATCATTTTGAGAGTAAAAATTAAAGGAAATCTTTTTTTCAGAAAACATGAAAAACATTTATAAATCAATTGGAAAAAAAGACACTAAAATATAAAAATGGGTAAGAAGTCTTTTGCAAGTAATTCATTAAACAGTGTATCCGACAAATGACTGATAAACATTTGAAAAAGTGCTTCATTTTATTATTAATTGCTTTAATGAAAATTAAAACAAACCAAGAGAAATTAATAATTTCATAATAAAAATTAAAAAAACATGAGCTATCACTACACACTCCTGAATGAATAAAATTTAAAAGCCTGAAAATAACAAGTATTAAATGTGAGGCAACTGGACCTCTCAAATGTTGCTTGTGGGATTTTAAATCAGTAGAAAAACTTTGGAAAACCATTTGCCATTTTCTAGTAAATTTAATAATACATGCACTCATGATTGATATAGGTATATGAGAATGTTTATGAGTATGAGCAGTCACAAGAATGTTGAGAGCAGCATTATTTATAATGACAGATGGCTAGAAACAGTTCAAATGTTCACTGCCTGTCACGATGGATAATGAACAAAACACAGCAGGATGACTCTCACAAGATGATAAGAAAAGAAGCAAACTAAAGTATAATTTTACTAATTTATTTGATATTACTTTAATTAAATTTTTAATGAATGTATTTGGTGGCACTGATTAACAAAATTATTCAGGTTTTATGGGCACAAATCTTTTTTTTCTTTTTAATTTGATTTTTAGAGAAAAGGGGAGAGGGAGAGGGAAAGAGAAACATTGATATGAGAGGGTAACATCTATTGGTATACCCCCTACCTGGGATCAAGCCAGCAACCCAGGCATGTGCCCTGATCAGGAATCTAACCAGCAACATTGTGGTGCACAGGATGACACCCAACCAACTGAGTCACACTAGCTAGAACTCATGTGCACAATTCTGCAACAGATCATCTGTACTCTGTATTGTGTGTTCACCAATCCAAGTCAAGTCTCTTTCTGTCACCATTTATCCCTTAAATGACACAAAACAAATCCATGATGTTAGAAGACGACAAGATGGTATTTACCATCATGGATTAGAAAGTGTGTAGAAACTTGGATGTAAAACTATGGTGGTTTCTGAAGTGGGCAATATTCTACAGGGTCTTCCCCAAAAATGTATACACAATTTGAATGATTATAAAGTCAGTGCTTATTAACATAAAGTTCACTTTCAAGTTTTAAAAGAATCTACAGAAATGAATAATTTGTTTTTGTCAACACCGGTTTTCAAACTAATGACCATTCTGTTCCAGGCACTGGTGATAATGCAAAGCAATGGAATAGTGAACATCAAGAATCACTTTGTGGTATTCCATTGTGTAGATGTACCATTACAAAATGAATGGAATACTATGCTGTTGTAAAAAAGAAAGAACTCTTACCATTTGCAACAGCATGGATGAACCTGGAAAGCATTATGCTATGTGAAATAAGCCAGTTGGAGAAAGAAAAATCACATGATCTCACTCATTTGTGGAATATAATGAACAACATAAACTGGTGAACAAAAATAAATACAGAGACATAGACACATCTAACAGCATCAAACCTCAGAGGGAAGGCAGAGGAGGGTGTGTCGGAGGGGTAAGAGATCAACCAAAGGACTTATATGCATGCATATAATCATAACCAATGGACACAGACAGTAGGGGGGTGAGGTCATGTGCTGGGGGAAGGGAGTGGGTGGGGAGAGGTCAATGGGGGAAAAAGGAGAAATATGTAATACTTTCAACAATAAAGAATTTAAATTTACAAAGGAATATTACAAAGCCAGAAAAAATCATTTTGGAACAGCTGGTGTGGCTCAATGGTTGAGCATCGACCTATGAACCAGGAGGTCACAGTTAGATTCCCGGTTAGGGTTGCAGGCTTGGTCCCCAGGAGGGGTCATGCAGGAAGCAGACGATAAGTGATTCTCCCTCATAATTGATGTTTCTATTTCTCTCTACCTCTCCCTTCCTTTCTGAAATAAAATATATATGTAATTTTGTTCGGTACTTGTGTGCCTTCAATTTGTCTACTATTGCCAGTTTTGTACCATAAACTTTATATTTTATGTGTCCCCATAAAAAAAAGTCCAGTGGCACTTTAAGATAAATTTTCTTTGTTCAAAGCATAGTCTGGCTTCACCCATTATTTCAAATCAGTTAAACCTGAAAAGGAGCTAAAATTAAGTGAGGTATCAGCTATTAAAGTGTGTATACTTTTGGGGGGACACCCTGTATTTCTTGATCTGAGACATGGTTACATAGGGGTTCTCAACCTATGAAGTTCATTCAGTAGTCTATTTAAAAACATATTATTATTTTTTTTCCTTTTTATTAAATTTATTTGGGTGACACTGGCTAATAAAGTTATGCAGGTTTCAGGTGTACAAATCTACAACACATCATATGTACACTGTCTTGTGTTTCCCACCCCAAGTCAAGTCTCTGTCCATCCCTATTTATCCCCCGGATGCCCTCCTCCACTTCCTCCCTCCCCTTCCCTGCCCCAGCCTCTGGCAATCACCACACTCTTGTCTGTGTTCATGCATTTTTTTCTTTTATTTTCCTTTTTAGCTCAATCACTCCACCCCCTCTACTCAGCCCCCCTCCCCACCATGCTCACCATGAACAGCTGTCAGCCTGCTCTAGCCAAGATCTGGAAGCAGCCCTAGTGCTCATCAGGAAATGAGTGGATAAAAAAGCTTTGGTACATTAACACAATGAAATACTACTCAGCCATATAAAAGAAGGAAATCTTACCATTTGTGACAGCATGAATGGTCCTGGACAGCATTGTTCTAAGTGAAATAAGCCAGTCAGAGAAAGACAAGTACCAAATGATTTCATTCACATGTGGAATCTAATGAACAAAAAACAAAATATATAAAAATGTATTTTTATTGAGATCAGAGATGGAGAGAGAGCTAGAAACATCAATGATGAGACAGAATCATCGATAGGCTGCCTCCTGCATCGCCCACAATGGGGATCAAGCCCGCAACCCGGGCATGTTCCCTGACTGGGAATCAAACCATGACCTCCTGGTTCATAGGTCAATGCTCAACCACTGAGCCAAGCTGGCTGGGCCATATTTTTTTAATTAGATTATCATGCTTCAGTGAACCCTTTCCCATAATGCTCTGTAGAGAAGAGACTATAGTGAGTCTGAAGTGGGGTCAGTAATTTTGATGTAATATGTACCAAACAATAATAATTTACATTGTTCAAAGGCATATGATACAGTTATTGACTACATGCTGTGTCATAAATCATTAAGAAGTGTTCTTTGTCCACAGTGAAATTAAGCTAGGAATAACTATCAAAGAAAAATAAATTGAAAATTTCACTCATTTGGAACAAAACACATCTAAGTAAACTATGATTTATAAGGAATATTAAAAGAAATGTAAAGAAGGATGATGAAGAAACAACATATGAAGCTTGTGGGATGCAGTTATTCTTCGCTCAGAAGATAATTTATAACCTTAAGAGTATTCATTTATTCAGAAATAGGGTAGAAAACCATTGAATAAATATCCCATTTCAAAATGCTTGGAAAAAATACTTCAAATGTAAAAATGCAAACTGGAGGAAATAATAAAAATGACATAAGCTAATGAACTAGAAATATAATAAAATTGAAACAAAGATAATAGTTATTTCAGAAAATATTATTGTTGATACTTTTCTATTAGTAATTGAAATAAATTAATGAAATTATAAAAAGTACAATAACAATAATTAATAATGAGACAACTTTATGTATTTAATGAGACTATGTAAACAATTTATAGTCAATAAAGTTGGCAATTTTGAGAAAAAGAAAAATTCTTTTTAAAATAAAATTATAAAAACTGCCACCCAGTGATGAGGAAGTCTAAGTGGCCCTAAACATTCTTTGAGAATCAGTCAATTTAAGATATCAGACTATAATGGATTATACTACACTTTGAATATACAATTTAGGGAAGAAAATTAATAACAAACATATTCTGTAAAAATAGAGCAAATAAACTTCATGTATCAGAAATTTTGTGAGATAATTTTTCTTAATCTATTAAAAGCTATGAATGAATTATCTTTTAAACTGGAAGTGAAAGAGATTTTAAAGATGAAATAGCATTTTCTAGAAGGACAAAAAAAACAACCTGCACTTTTTCATAGCTGAATGTAACTTTTACTTAATATTAAGATGTGCAAAAGTTCATAGCTGACATGCATTCATTTATATAAATGTCTAAAGCTGCTCAGCCTCCAATTACTTTTTTCAATGCTTTATAGGAAAAGTGTTTTATTTTGAAGGACTTATGCTCTGTATTAATTTATATTTTGTGCTTTATAAGAAAATTAATCCCCAAAGAAATAATAGAAAATTACTATTATGACTTAAATACATATCACTAAATTTGATAAATACAGCTGTGTCATTATGCAAAAAAGGGAAATCTGTTTCATCAGTTAGTGAAGATACAAAAGAGAACAAAATTAAATAATATCTTGATTTTTTAAAATTTCTTTATTGATTAAGGTATTACATATGTGTCCTTATCCCCCCATCACCCCCCAACCCCCCCAC
>NW_005366834.1:1475993-1476738 GCF_000412655.1 Myotis brandtii
CAGGTGCCAGAGGGAAGCCGGTGTAGGCAGCCGGGGGAAGGAAGGCCTACTCGCATGAATTTTGTGCATCAGGCCTATAGTTTCTATATAATGACAACATAAAATACGTTTTAATTTTATATAGATAATTTGGAGGTAGCTATCACTACTTAGTACACATGTTTGGAATACTTCTCAGACATTGCCAAATTAAGCAGAGAAAAATTCTAACAAACTATAAAAGTAAGTTTGTGTTCCCCAAAACATTAAGCTGATATCAAATAGAAAAGCAGCAGTGATTAGCAGATATTATGCAACTAGAGGCCCGATGCATGAAATTCATGCAAGAGTAGGCCTTCCTTTCTCTGGCTGCTGGCACCAGCTTCCCTCTGGCACCCGGGACCTGGGCTCCCCTAGCAGCCCTGGCTTCCTCTGAAAGGATGGAAGGACATCCAGAAGGATATCCAGTCTAATTAGCATATTATGCTTTTATTATTATAGATTATATTCATACACTATTTTAATAGTTCAAGAGATAACTTCTCATTCAACTATTTGACCTCTTGATTCACATAATTTCTTAATGTTAATATTATGTGAATCTGTTTTAAAATTCTGAATTTTAGTATGTTTCTGTGAGAATTTCTATCTGGATGCATTTTTATTAATCCCACAATATATATTTATATTATTTTAATTGTCAAAACAAAAATAAAATCAGAAATAAAAGTCAATGTGTTGTAAAATGTATATATATATATATATA
>NW_005366834.1:1477852-1503100 GCF_000412655.1 Myotis brandtii
CGCGCTCAGAACATGGCGGGTGTCGGCAGCAGGTGGCAGAGCATGGAACATGGCAGGCATTGGCTGCGGCAGGATGGTGAAGCAGGTTAGCAGGGGCACCAGACCAAGGCAGGGCACTGGTTGCTGTCATCGGGGTGAGCCTCCGGTGGTTACTGAAAAGTCTGCTCTTGCACTTCGTGGTCCTGTTGGCGCTCGCACCTGCTGCTAGTGCCAGAGCTGCTGCTCACACCCGCTGCCAATGCCTGGTGCCAGCCTAAATTGCCCCTCAGGGCCTCTTCACTCCCCACCCTGCTCCTGAGGGGCGATCGAGGCCGGCAGCCACCTCTCACACCCGCTGCCGGTGACGGCCCTGCTCACACCTGCTGCCAGTGCCCGGCACTGCACCCAATTGCTCAGCACCATCAGCAGGTGTGAGTGGTGGCTCCCAGCTCCAATTGCCCCTTAGGGCTTCTCCACCTACCCCTGTTCCTGAGGGGCGATTGGGGCAGCAGCCATCGCTCGCACCCACTGATGGCACTGGCCCCAATAGCTCCATGCAGTCAGCGGGTGCAAGCGGGCCGCCGCTGTCAGTGCGTGGGAGCGGCAGTGGGAGCAGGGCTGCTGGTAGACAGGGGACCAGGGCCACGGTGGGAGGGGCCGGGCAGGGGTGCGGAGCATGGGCTGAGACCCGCCCCTGTACCCACCACAGCCTCATGTCCCACAGTTCCTTTCAAGGTTCACAAATTTGTGCAATGGGCCCCTAGTATAACATAAATTCATCAGTGAATCTATATTTCTTGTTTGCCTTTATTATTACTACCATGCTGGTGTCATACTAATATTGTCCTTAAAAAAAAGCAATCTATCCTGTTACAACTTTTTTCCCCAGTTTTATTGAGATATAAATGGCATACAGCACTTTATAAGTTTAACATGTACAGTATAATGACTTTACATGTGTATATATTGTGATATGTTATCACAATAAGCTCAGTTAACATCAATCACCTCATATAGTTACAATTTTTTCCCTTGTGATTATAATTTTTAGGATTTATTTTTGCAACTTTCAAATATACAATGTTGTTAACTTAGTCATCATGTTGTAAATTACACCCCAGTACTTATAACTGATGCTAATAATGTTACTTGTGTGATTAGTCCCAGTACTTATCTTATAACTGATGCTAATAATGTTACTTGTGTGATTAGAATTTATTTATCTATTTTTTGGGGGGTATCATGTGGCAAAACTAATATCATTCCTATAAACAATGGGCAATATGTGATATGTTATAAAATATGATTTACTTTAAATTCCCATAAGTGATAACCACCTTTTTAAAACAGAGGTTTGTAGTTGCTGAATAAACAAAATATCACTAATAATTCTACTGATAATATATAAAACCTCTGAACTGAAGGAGGCATTGACCTCAGTTATTTTCTGTTTTTAGGAGATAGGAAACATCGTTTGGTGATACCACAAGAGGATTTCACTATTTTATAATTATTTCAGAAAGACCTTTGGCAACACTTCTCAAAGGAGTCTGCACTTGATCATGTGCTGAAATTATAGTAAATTCTTAAAGAACTTATCTGATACTTTATAATCTATTCCAAAAAAAATACTATCCCTCTTTATAACAGTTAAGTTATTTTTTAAATTGGATTATAGTTGAACATCTACTTGTTCTAGAAATGCTGAGAAGAGCACAGCTTTAAATTCTAAGTAATGCTTTTACATTGCTTTAGCTAAAATCAAGGAATTATGGTGATAAAGAAATCAGGAAATTATAATTCTCTAATTATTCACAAGAGTATTTAGGGACTTTAATATTAAATTATGGTCTATTTACAGAGGTTTTTATTTTTTATTTTTATATATTTATATTTTCTATACAAAATATGAAAAATAAAACAAACAATGACAAGAAGAAAGATGAATATATAATATCCAGTAAAAAGAAAATGTAATCTGGAAAAAAAATAAA
This sequence comes from Myotis brandtii, assembly GCF_000412655.1. NCBI lineage: Eukaryota > Metazoa > Chordata > Mammalia > Chiroptera > Vespertilionidae > Myotis > Myotis brandtii. The sequence continues at coordinate 1,479,826 of NW_005366834.1, forward strand.
AGAAATACTCAAGAAAATGTAAAAACACCCTAGAGAAGTGTAGAGAAATCAACCCATGCAGACAATAATAGAAAGACATGCATATCTAGAAGAAAAGACCAAGAAAAATAGAAAAGAATATCAGTTATAGACCATTTCATAGATGTTCCAGAATTTACTAAAGAGTTAGGAATAATTTAGGGAAAAATATGTAAAATTAAATGCATGGCCCCATAGGACAATTATTCACTTCAAAACAATTACTGCACAAGTGAACCATGTTTAAAATGATAACAATTAAATAATGCATATTGGTATAACCAAAGCTGTCACTAAGTTATATTGGGAGTAAATTATTATTCATCTTTTTATTAAGCTGCATAAGAGTAAAATCCAAATTAACTACTGGCGGGATTCTATAGAAAATGTATATAATGAAAGTTAAGAAAGAATTATGTAAGTTAGTAAGTTATTTAAAAGGAGGTGAATAGCAGCAGTAAGGCAGGTAGTGATGATAAAGGAATTCTCTGTTTCCTGTAAGTCTAGACTCAGAGCTGTGAATTTCCTCCAGTCAGGTCGATATACTCAATTGTAGGGGAAGAGCTCCACAGGTTCCCATTTGCTCTTATCACCCCCAAATCAATCTTCTCTAGCTTGGCTTTGTTTTTCATGTTTCTCGCACATTCATAATGACTAAGATTATAAAAATTCTCCAGAGTGTTCTTAGTATGTTACAGGTAGATCATGGTCTTACAGGCGAGTTACAGTTGAAGATTTTCCAATAAGCTGTCTCTTAATTAGCTCTTTGGTAATTAGAGGAATAGTCTACAATTATTTACAGAGGAAAGACAAATCATTCTGTCTTTAGAGCATATGTCTGAAGAAGAGTGAAAGCGGAACTTCAGATTGGAGAACGAACCATAGCCTTCCCTTCCCTATCCTATCTGGTAATTTTATCTGGCATCTTGTAGTGAAAGTTATTTCTCCAGATCAAATTTATCTGCAATATTAACTTTATCTGGCATCTATATTAGAAGTTAATGATCTCTTCATATCAGATTTAAAACTATATTTTTCTTTAAATATATATAACATATATCATAAATGGTATATATTCAATTTATATTTATAAGTTTAATTAGATTACATATATATATATATCCTAAGCGAGCATTAGGGCCGAACAACCAGAACGACCAGAACAACTGGTCGACCAGTCGGGGACAGATGCTCAATGCAGGAGCTGCCCCTTAGTGTCAGTGTGCTCCCATAGCCAACCTCCCGCGGCCCCTCCCACAAGCCAACCAACCTTCCACGGTCCCTCCCCGCAGACGGCTGGCCCCCTGATAGGCCTTTAACACTGGCCAGGCCAAGGTGGGGCCTGTGCACAAATTCGTGCACCAAGCCTCTACTTTATATATAAAATAGCTTTGAGATATCAGGATTGTGGAAGATCGTATTTTCAAGATGGCTTATGCCATTTCTATTTAAATATTTTATGGTTAATAATCACTGTTTTTTAAAAATATATATCTATTGATCTCAGAGAGGAAGGGAGAAAAAAGAGAGATAGAAACATCAATGATGAGAGAGAATCATTGATCAGCTGCCTCCTGCATACCTCCTACTGGGATTCCAGCTTGCAACCTGGACATGTGCCCTTGACCAGAATCAAACCCGGACCCTTTAGTCCACAGGCAGATGCTCTATCCACTGACCCAAACTGGCTAGGGCAGTGGTTGGCAAACTGTGGCTCGTGAGCCACATGCGGCTCTTTGGCCCCTTGAGTGTGGCTCTTCCACAAAATACCACGTGCGGGCATGCACATACAGTGCGATTGAAACTTCGTGGCCCATGTGCACAAGTCGGTATTTTGTGGAAGAGCCACACTCAAGGGGCCAAAGAGCCGCATGTGGCTCGCGAGCCGCAGTTTGCCAAGCCCCAGTTTGCCGACCACTGGGCTAGGGTAATAATCACTCTTCCTTAAAACTTACACAAAACTTAGCTACAACAAAAAGAAAGGTAGTTACTTATTTAGGATAACTTTGAAAACTGTAGCCAACAATCAATCATTTTGCTGCATGCTCACTTGTCTATGATGAATTTAACTCATTGCTCATGTTAAGGTTAACATTGTGTTTATCCAACTTAAGAACCATTTTCAACTTTATAAGTATCAGACAAATGATTGCCCTCTAGGTGGAGGCAGAATTTTATTTCAGTCATTCACTATATGGAAAGACTTCTGATTCATCCTTTTTGGAATATAGAATTTATTTTTCTTCAAATTTTACTAACCCATAACAAAGTGCAGCATACTTTTAAATTCCATACAGATCAGCAAGTATAAAAAGGGAAATGGCATTGGAAAGACAAAAGACAACGCCTCACAATTTTACTTAAAAACTTACTAGAATACTAAATTTACTCACAACACTATCATGATGACTATGCTAGAACTTTTATGGAAATTCTTGGCTAAGTAGCAGGAGAGATTCCTTCTCCATACTAGACACTACACTGAATGATTCATTTTGGAAAGATTCAAATCTCAACAAGACAGACACAATTTTTATGATTTGTATTAAAAAATCATTTTCCCTTTTGTTGTTTCACTCAAGATAATGCTCCCTCAGACTTCTGCTCATTATGTTTATTTTCTTTAACTGTCTCAGATATCTGAATAGAGATGATTATTCCTGTTAAGAGTAGCAGATAAGCCCTAGCCAGTTTTGCTCAGTGGATAGAGTGCTGCCCTGTGGACTGAAGGGTCTGGGGTTTGATTCTGGTCAGGGTCACATGCCCAGGTTTCAGGCTTGATCCCCAGTTGAGGGGCATGCAGGAGGCAGCCAATAGATGATTCTCTCTCATCATTAATGTTTCTATCTCTCTCACTCTCCCTTCCTCTCTGAAATCAATAAAATATATATTTTTAAAAAACTATAAAAAGAGTGGCAGAATTCATTGTGATATTCCATGGATGAGTCCTTTCTACTTTGATTAGTAAAAACAAAACAAATCACTTAAATAAGTGGTTTTAGGTAAAAAAAAATAGGTTTATTAGATTGACATAAAATGGTAACATTTAATGAGAATGTCATATGTTTAGTAGATATGAAATAATGTATTCATCTAGCTATTCCCCCCCAATTATTGGTTGACACTCAAATGTTGGGTCTGCTTCTTTTTTCCAATATGTCTGTCTCTGAAAACAGGCTCAATCAAAAGAAAACTAGTTAATCTAAGCAACACCTGATATAATCTTTTTGTAACTCAGTCTTAGAATTCCAATGTATTATTATTTTCATATACTATTGATCAAAACAGTCAGAAAAGCACATAGATACAGGGAAGGGTGAATGAAATCAAGGGGTCTATTTTCTGTAAAGCTGTATTTATGATGCAGGACGCAGGTTATTTAGATTATCAAAGTAAAGCCAAATTATTTGATTAGAAATTTTAAATCATTTAAATTAAGTTAAAAATGTAATTTATACCAGCAAGATCTTAGTATCATCATAATAACCTTCTCAAGCTGTTCTCAAGGAAGATTTCATAGATATCTGAAATCCACGTATGTCCCAAATGCCTTCTTAGCTACATAATCCATCGCTGAAATGAAGAGTATACCTAATCTAAGAATCAACATTGTTCAGAGATGTGGATTTAACTGCTCTCATTCCCATTCATAGTTACTCATCTGGTGACTCGGAGGAACACGTGACGATGGCAGCTCAGATTCATAGAGCACGTCTATTTGAACTTTATAAGCATTGATTTTTCCCCTGTTTCTAAATTAAACCTTTTACTGTATCATATTCCTAGTCCATTAATATATTGACATATGTTTAAATTACATAACATGTCGCTCTAATTGCTATAAACTGTATCACTTATCTCTCATTTCCTTTCCATTTCTAAGTGGACCATTTAGCTTGTTTTACCCGCTGATTTCTCAGGGCCCTGTCTTCCCTAACACCAACCAATTCTGTTGCTTTCAGCGATTATTTCTAAGGACATATGCTTGTATTATATTGTTTCACCTCTCAGAAACATTTAGTGATCTTTTATACTCTGTTAAAAAGAAATACCTACTCTTCTCACCATCTCTATTGTACAAAATATATATGTGCATAAAAGATATGGCCTTTGTATTTTCTATGCCCCATACTCCCTTCAGTCAAATCTGTTTTATAAGAATCTACTCTCACATATGTCATTGAGGAGACCTTAAACAGAGGAATTCCTATAAGGCTAGTGTTTCTCTACCAGTGATTTGTAATTTTATCAGTCATTTGAGTTAGTCTCAGATTCAATATTCAATCTCAGAAGACATGCAGAAATCTGAAGGAGGCATTTTCCATTGCTTGTGTAGAGAAACAATAAACATTAAACAGTATTTACTGAGCAGGCAGTGTATGCCAAGTACCATATTAAAAGGTATTAATACAACATGATTTCAAAATAATCTCTTGCTCTGATCAGTGTGCTCAGTTGGTTGAGCATCATCCCACGCACTAAGAGGTCCCTGGTTAGGAATGTGGGCTTGATCCCTAGTAGAGGGCATGCAGGAGGTAGTTGATCATGTTTATCTCTCATTGATGTTTCTCTCTTTCTCTCCCTCCCCCTCCCTCTTTCGCTCTAAAATCAACAAAAGCATATTTAAAAAATAGTATCTTCCTTTTAAATTTAGTACAGACAACCAATCCTCAACTAATGAGAAGAATGAAGTAACCACTAAGAGAGAGAAAGAGTGACAGTGTAGCTAAGCAAGTGGGAAAATGCTAGCCTGCTCTTTAGTTTTTGGTGGCTTTCTAGTTCCATACTGTATCTCTCATTGAAGCTGGCTTTTACTAGTTTCCTTCTTTTTGTGTGTGTGTGATATTGGAAGCCCCTTTCTTTCTTTTTAAAAAAATATATTTTATTGATTTTTTACAGAGAGGAAGGGAGAGGAATAGAGAGTTAGAAACAATGAGAGAGAAACATCGATCAGCTGCCTCCTGCACACTCCCTACTGGGGATGTGTCCGCAACCAAGGTACATGCCCTTGACCGGAATCGAACCTGGGATTCTTCAGTCCTCAGGCTGACGCTCTATCCACTGAGCCAAACCGGTTAGGGCTTGGAAACCCTTTCACAGACGAACTCATTGTCTTGTTTTTTATAAAAGTCTTTATTGTTGAAAGTATTACATAGGTCCTCCTTTTTCCCCCATTAACCTCTTGCAGCCTGCCCCTGTGCCTCCCCCACCCCATTGTCTGCTTTGACAGGCTCTGCATATATGCATACAAGTTCATTGGGTTCTCTCTTCCCACCCACCCTCCCCTGCCTTCCCTTCAGAGGCTAATATAGAACATGCAAGGTATTCCCACTTCTCATACATTGTTGGTTCCCTGCTTCTGTATGCCAGTGATGGAATATGAGCTGAATAGGTTTTTGACTTTGGGAATTTGGATGTCCGCTCTATTAATACATTATTTGGCAGCCAACTTTGATTTATATTTCACAATGGCTATCTAATCAATCAGTCTCACACCATAAGCTCCAAGGCTTAAGGGTGATATTCCCCTCTTAAATATTCTGTTTCTTGGCAACCTGCCTTCTCTTTTCAGGTGCAAGCATTAAATGTAACTAACTAGCTATCAGAACATATTAGAGATTTAAAATGATGAGACTTAAAGATATTTAGGATTTGGGAGATAAAGGGATATTGGACCTTAAGAGATCAAATATATCTTCATGTAAAGTGATTAACACTTGGTAATCAGAGATATTCTGGCAAGCAAAGGTAGTCTTCTATTGAAATTGTATTAAATCTGTTGTCCAACAACCAAATGATTCCTAACTGTAGTGATTACTGTTGGAATGATATATGTAGTCCATAAAATAAGTTAAGAACACATTACTTACATCTTTGATACAATATCCCCACAGAGACCCTCACTCACTAACTTCCCTTTTTTGCTAACATAAATCCCACACACACACTGAAGTAGATAATGTTTCTGGCCATTAATTTAGCCTAGAATATATGTTTTGTCTGCTTGTCAACAAGTACTTTAATGGACTAACTTCTACTCTTTCTTCATTTATAATTGGGGTCCCATAGTCTCCAGTTTCCTTCTTTGGCTACACACTCCTTGATTTATTTTTTCTTAAACCTCTCTCTTAATGTATGGCTATAGATAGCATCCTTTCCATACTTACACCATAATATCAATAAAATGTTAGGTAACTTCCTTAAATTTTATTTTCTTACTTATGTCACTATTCTGACATAAATAAGTGTGGAAAATGAATTCTACACATCCTTGCATTCTCTGTTTGGCAGATATTGGGCATTTGGTAATTATTTGTTGAATGAAAGAATTTCTACCTTAACCATACTGGTTGATGTGAAGTCATTTCATCCTTTTATAACTAAGTTCTATGTTACTACCTTTAACACTGTCCTAGATTTGAATTTCAGCATAGCAACTGAATGTAGGGCTTTGAGCAAGCTTTTTTATACCAATAAACCCAAGCTTTATCACCTATAAAATAAATAGCCAGTTTAGATTATTTCATATTTAATGTCATCAAACTAACAAAGATGGATAGGAGAATGGAGAGAAGAAACAATAAATAGAAAGTATATAATGTAAAACTGCAAAATAACTGAAGCAGTACCTTACTCCTTGGCTATGTGGAGAGCCTTCATTTTATAAGGTTTATAGTTATAATCAATGAGGTACAGCATAGAGGAGGACATTGAATAATAGAAGGAGACAATATAGGAAATAAACAAAAGACCCACATCATTCTTATTTTAATCCCCTTCTCTGTACCACACTCCTCTTATTACTGCCTTATGTATCCTCTTACTGCTTATTGTATCCTTCACTTTGCAACTTTCTCTAAGGGTGGCCAGTAATAGACCTTTGTTTAGATTGAGTTCTTAGATTTTTCCTTTGTTGTATCTGCATATTCATCTTTAATTTATTTTGCCTTCCTCTTATGCTTTCTACCTATTTTCCACACTGTTAATAGTAAACTTAAAAGCTTTAGCATAAGTAGTAATGAAAGATGGGAAAGAAAATTATGGTAAAAACATCTGCAATTTCTCAAAGAATTTGCATCCCTCCCATGTGTATTTCAAAAATTAACTACTACATTTATCAAATAAAGAATGATTTAAAATGTATTAACTTTACTTGAGCTAAAGTTATTTCAAAATAAAATTTTAAAAATATTTAAAATCTTATGAAATACAGGGTAAGGCAAAAATAGGTTTACAATTGTGAGTACACAAAACACATAGTTTATTCTTGTATTATTATGTATTTATTATGGCATTATTTTTCATACTGCAAATCTAGTTTTGCTCCAACCATTATAGTATAAAATTTGGCTACACAAAAGTTGTTACTGCATTTATCTTATTTCCAAATGTGAGAAAACCAAAAGCCCACGACAAAATTATTTTGCCTATTTGGTGTTAAAGAGTTAATATAATGTTAAAATGATATTTTAAGATATAAAAGTATGCCCTAGCCCTTTTGGCTCAGTGGATAGAGTGTTGGCCCTTAGACTGAAGGGTCCCAGTTTCGATTCCGTTCAAGGGCACTTACTTTGGTTGCAGGTTCCTGGCCCTGGTAGGGGTGCATGCAGCAGGCAACCAATTGATGTGTCTTTCTCACATTGATGTTTTGCTCTGCCTCTCCCTTTCCCTTCCATTATCTCTCTAACAATCAATAGAAAAGTATCCTCCAGTGAGGATTAACAAAGAACATAAAAAGATATAAAAGTATGCTTAACTTTATTAATTATCAGGAAAATACAAAATAAATTCATAATAGAGGTCTGTGGTACTGATTGATCCTGCCTGAAAATGTCAGCACTGAAATTATTGTAGTTAATATTATTTCCATGTTTATGCCTTCATTCATATTCCATATTGTTTACCAGTACTTCACCTCCAAAGAAACCAAACCATTCATCTGTTCTTTCATGAGGCCTCTTTAAATTACCTTTGTAATCTTTATTTATATTCATAGTTCTTACTATTAATTTTAGATTATTGTGCCATATTGCACTCTCTAGTTTGTAAAATCATTACATATTTAGTACAACCTAGCTTATTTTTTTATACTAAACAAATGTGGATTGAATGATTAATTTATCCATCTATTTTAGTTAGCATGATCAAGATTTTCAGACAATTATTCCTTTTTTTCAAGAGCTAAATCTCCATTCCTTAATTATGGTTTCCAAGCCCCATTTATCATTTAACAAGAGGCCCGGTGCATGAAAATTCATGCACTGGACGGGTGACCCTCATCCCAGCCTGCCCCCTCTCACAGTCAGGAGCCCTTAGGGGCGGGAGGTGACCCAGTGATCAGGGGAAGGCGATGCCCCATCACACCTGTGCTGCTGCCACTGCTGGCAGCGCAAGCCTTGGCCAGCCCTGGTTACCTGTGCCTCGGGCTGGCCCTGGGCAGCTGAAGGGCTGAGGGGATTGGGAGACTCCGGAAGCAGGTGCGCGGCAAGGCCAGGCCCACTTGGGGGCGGGCCCAGCTTTTCTGCACGCCTACCACCCTGGCAGGGCTGAGGGGACTGGGCGCCACCATATTCTGGCTGTGGGCGCCGCCATCTTTGAGGGCGTGGCAATAAATTAGCATATTCCCTCCTTATTGGCTGTGGGCGCCTCCATCTTTGAGGGTGGGGTGGCCAATTAGCATATTCCCTTCTTATTGGCTGTGGGCACCGTTATCTTTGAGGGTGGGGCAGTTAATTAGCATATCCCCTCCTTATTGACTGTGGGTGCTGCCATCTTTGCAGCAGTGTGAGGGTCAATTAGCATATTCCCTCTATTAGATAGGATTTTCTCTAAGTTTATACATATCAATATTCAATGAACCTCTTGGGTTCATTGCTTCTTTATTGATATGCATTGTAGTTGAGTAGTAGGGGAGATAGATACTTCTATGAAGAAGATGTAAAGGTAATGCCATTCTCAGCCGATCAATGATTCTCTCTCATCATTGATGTTTCTAGCTCTCTCTTCCTCACCCTTCCTCTCTGAAATCAATTTAAAATATTTCCAAACAATAAAGGTAATGCCATTTTTATCTTACAGCTCTCAACCATTATTCACATTATCATTTTGTTTAATCTCCACAGAAATAAACAGTATTATTGTTCATCTTATTCTGCAATAGGAAGAAAGAAAATCTTACTTATTTTAAAGTATATACTTCAAAACACAGGCATTTCTTTCCTCCTGTAATATGCATAAGTCTGTCCATTCCTTTGAATTATTTGATCCCTTATTCAGTTAAATCTATATGTCAAGATAGTAAGTATGAATGATTGCTTCTCTGTTTTCTTTGAAATAACTCCTTTTGAAGACCTTTGTCAACATAAAAGTTTAACTAGATTCAATTCCAATTTAAATAATGAAGAGAGAGTACTAAAAAGATACCTCATGCTAATTATGAAACCAAACCAACAAAATCTGTAACTTTATAATACTGTCTAGTTTTACAGCTAGTTAACACTAGAGCCTGTCAAAAATTCCTCAATGGTTACAGAATCCTGTGAATAGCAAGGTAATAAAATACTTTAATTGCATTAAAAAATATGTGCTCTAAAAATATATACCAAGACTCAAATTGGAGTCTAGAATCCAATGAGTTAGTGTAATGGCAAATGCACATAAAGATAGATTCTGCAAATTTCCCCCAAGAGATGATTCATAACTTTGATGACATCAGTGAGATAAGGTGTTACATGAGTTATCTCCTCTAGTTTCTCTCATTTATCCTTCACTTGCCAGTATATGTGAAAAATAGTTTTTCTGAACTGATATTCCTATGTAATGTTCATCCTTTGCTCTCAGTTTCTGAGGCTTTGAACACACATGTGTCTATTTTTGTAAGGAAATGGTGGCATAATTAATTTTTGAATAGTAATGTTCTCTGAGTAATTATTCAGTAAATAATCATGTAGTATTATTCAAAACTGCATAAATTTGCAAATAAAACAGTTACATTTTGAAACCTTGTCTGAGGCACATCAACACATCAAGAATAGTTTTTTTATGTAAGTGTATATTTGTTAACAATTTTAGTTTTTATTTCATTGTATTAAGGATATTTATTGTGTTCATTATCATCCATGACCAGAATTTTTTTTTATTTAATTCCCATGAAAATTGCCATTGGGGTTTTGACATGGACAGCATTGAATCTGTATATTGCTTGGGATAGTATGAATGTTTTAAGAATATTAAGTCTTTGGAATCTATGAACATGATTTATCTTTCTAGTTGTATATGTCTTTTTAATTTTTCATCAATATTTTATAGTTTTCATTATAGAAATGTTTCACTTGTTTGGTTAATTTATAATTTTTTTGTTCTATTGCAAGAGGGATTGTTCTCTCTCTCTCTCTCTCTCTCTCTCTCTCTGCAAGTGGGATTGTTCTCTCTCTCTCTCTCTCTCTCTCTCTCTATTTCTCACTCACTCTCTCTTTTTTAGGTTAGTTTATTATTAGTGCATAAAAACACACTGATTGCTGTATGTTTAACTTGCCTCTCAAAAGCTAACTGAATTTGTTTATTAAAGAGTATTTTGAGGACTGAGTCTTTTGTGTTTTATTTTCCTAACCTAATTGTCCTGACTATGACTCCCAGTACTATATTAAATAGAAGTGGTGAGAGTGGGCATCCTTGAGAGCTCTTACTCTTAGCGAACACATTTTTATTTTTTCACAACTAAATAGTGTAAGCTACAGATTGTTTACATGTGGCATGTTGACAGCTTTATTAGAAAAGAGTATTACATTTGTCATATTGCTTTTCTGAGTCTATTGAGATGATCACATGGTTTTTATCCTTTATTCTGTTAATGTGATATATCACATTATTTGATTTGCTTATGTTGAACAATCCTTATACCCCAGGGATAAATCTCACTTTGTCATGATGTATGATCATTTTAATGTGCAGTTGACTTTGATTTGCTAATTTGGAACCACATAGGACTCCATATAGCTAAATAAATCTATAGAAAGAACAAAGTAGGGGTCATCGCATTTTTAAATTTCAAAATATATTACAAAGCTAGAATAATTAAAACAGTATGGTACTGGCAAAAAATACACATATAAACCAATGGAACAGAATAAAGAGTGCATAAATAAACACATGAATATATGGCCAACTGATTTTTGACAAGAGTGTCAAGAATATATCTTTATTTTATACCATACACAAAAATCAGCTCAAAAATAGATGAAATACTTAAATCTAAATGTGAAACTATAAACTTCCTAGAAGAAAACTTAGGGGGAGGAACTTTATAACATTGTTCTTGACAATAGTTTATTGGACATGATACCAAAATCAGAGGTATCAAAAGAAAAAATAAACAAGTGGAACTATATCAAACTAAAATGCACAGTAACAAGAAAACCTATGAAATTGAAAACAAATTTATAAATTACATATCTTATTAGAGACTAATCTCTAAAATATATAAATAACTCCTACGACTCAATAGCATAAAAATAAATAACCCTATTAAAAATTTGGTAAAATATTTGAATAAAAGCTTCTCCAAATAATACATATAAATTACCACAGGTTGTGAAACTATATCAAACATGACTAGTTAGCCCTGACCTGTTTGGCTCAGTGGATAGAGCGTCAGCCTTCGGACTGAAGGGTCCCGGGTTTGATTCCGGTCAAGGGCATGTGCCTTGGTTGCGGGCACATCCCCGGTGGGGGGTGTGCAGGAGGCAGCTGATCGATGTTCCTCTCTCATCAATGTTTCTAACTCTATCTTTCTCCCTTCCTCTCTGTAAAAAATCAATAAAATATATTTAAAAAACAAACAAACATGACTAGGTATCAGGGGGATGCAAATAAAAACCATAATGAGGTACCACTTCCTAATTGTTAAAATGGCCATTATAAATATATGTGTGCGTGTGTGTGTGTGTGTGTGTGTGTGTGTGTGTGTGTGTGTGGGTTGGTTAGAATGTGGAGAAAATGGAATGTTCATGTGAATATAAAATGATATGATGCAGGCATTACCAAAAATAGTAAGGAGGTTTCTCAAAAATTAAAAATGGAACTACCATATGAACCAGAATTCCTGTATCTGGGTATTTTTCCAAAAGAATTGACATCAGAATCTGTGAGAATTATCTGCACTTCCTTATTCATTGAAGCATTATTAAAAATAACCAAAATGTGGAAATAAAAATATATCTATCAGTGGATAATTAGATAAAGAAAATGTGGTACATACATAGAATGGAATGTAATTCGTCCTTTAAAAAGAAGGAAATCCTGCCATATGAGATAACATGAAGGAATTTGAAGGAGATTATGCTAAGTGAAATAAGTCAGTCAGAGAAGGACAAATGCTTGAATAGTTGCTCTTATATGAGACTTAAAATAGTCAAACCTTTAAAAACAGAGTAGAATGGGGGTTTGCCAGAAAGAGTGGAAGGAGAGAACAGGAAGTTGTGGTTCAATGGGTATATAGGTACTATGATACAAGATAAATAAGTTCTAGATATCTGCTATACAACATTATTTTTAGGGTTATCAATATTCTATTTGTACACCTAAAAATTTGTCAAGAGAGTAGATGTCATGCTGAGTGTTTTATTTATTATTATTTAATCATAATAATTAAATAAAAGGTCATCCATGCCTAGCACATAACTAAGGTAGGTTATCCATTGAAAAGTATGTATTTACTAAATATGGTTTTAATAGAGTTAGTGGTCTCTGATAGCAATAAATATAAGTACATATCTTGAATTTCACACTTGCTAAAATATAAGTCTATTGATATTGCATCAAATCAGGAAGTTTATAATAGACCTAAATAGCATGATCAAACGACATGACCTAATTGGCATTTTAAAAACACTCCTCCCAACACTCCACAATAATAGAATACATATTCTTTCAAAGGGCTCATGGAACAATCAAGATATACCATGTTCTGATCCATAGAGCATGTCTCAATGAGTTTACTAGGTTTCATGTAATACAAGACATGATTTCTGAGACAGAATCAACTTAGAAATCAATAACATAAACATGTCTCAAAATGCTCCAAATGTGAATAGTGGAATACACATATTTAAGCAACTAATGGGTGAAAAAAAGTAACTCAAAAGAGAAGAAAGTTTTTTGAACTGAATAAAAATAAAAACACAGCATATCAAAATTTATGGGATACCAATAAAAGAGCACTTAGAGGTGACCTATACCACTAAATACCAGTATTGGTTATAAAGATGTGAAATTATTGTCAGGAAATCAGTAAAGATATAGATTTGAAAAACTCCATCAGCCAAGTTGACGTAATAGGCATTTGTAAATACACCACCTCAAAGGAATGTAGAGTGTACAGTCTTTCAAGTGCACATGAGACATTTACCAAGATAGACCATATTGTGACTCATAAAATAAATTTTGATGGATTTAAAATAATCTCAGTCAGATACAGTATGGTCTCTGATCACAAGGATTTACATGCAAAATTAGTACTAAAAAGATATCTGTAAAATCCCCAAATTTGGAAACAACAAACTTTTAGCAATACTTAGGTTAATAATAATTCCAAAGAAAAATGAAGTAAAACATACTATACACTTAATAAAAATGAAAATATAATAGATAATTGTAGGGTACTGCTAAACCAGTACTTATGGACAAATAAAAACTCTGCATGCCTATATTAGAAATGAATAAAGGTCTCAAATTAATGATATAAGTTTCCACTCTAAGAAAATAGAAAACAAAGGTAATTAAGCTCAAAGATAGCAAAAAATAAAAATAACAGTAAAGATGAAAGTAAAAATTCATGAAATAAAAATAAACAGAAAACTGATAGAGAAAATAACATAATAAAAGCTAATTCAACAATATCAATCAACAAGTAAAACATACTATACACTTAATAAAAATGAAAATATAATAGATAATTGTGGGGTACTGCTAAACCAGTACTTATGGACAAATAAAAACTCTGCATGCCTATATGAGAAATGAATAAAGGTCTCAAATTAATGTTATAAGTTTCCACTTTAAGAAAATAGAAAACAAAGGTAATTAAACTCAAAGATAGCAAAAAATAAAAATAATAGTAAAGATGAAAGTAAAAATTCATGAAATAAAAATAAATTTATAATAGACCTAAATAGCATGATCAATCGACATGACCTAATTAGCATTTTAAAAACACTCCCCCCAACACTCCACAATAATAGAAAACATATTCTTTCAAAGGGCTCATGGAACAATCAAGATAAACAGAAAACTGATAGAGAAAATAACATAATAAAAGCTAATTCAACAATATCAATCAACAATATTGATACAGTGAGTCTAATTTGACTCAAAAGAAATATCTTTATTTTCTTCTTGGCAAATCTATAGAGTTAAAGACATCTGTGTGCCATAAAACCAAAACATTATAATGCTGACTTTATACTTTTATTTCAGGATTAATAAGGCAGTTTAGTAAGTACATACACCGAGTGGCCAGATTATTATTACCACCTGACGTTCGTAGGCAAATTAGCCATACACTGCATCATTTGGGATATGGAAGCCAGAGGCCTGTTTGAACACCTTTGCTGTCTGCAGTTACCAATCTAACTGATGCTAAAGTAAAACTAGGAGTATTTTTCTTGCAAACAACTAAACTTATACATATAATTCAGTTAGATATTAGTAACCAGAAAGTGCTTGCTCTGGAACATCACAGTACTTTTAGAGGTAATAATGCATTATATGTAATTAAAATGATTTTACAGTATATATTTTCAAGTATAGCCCCCAAAAGTAAGTCTGTGGAGTTTCTACCACATTTTAGCTAATGGCCAGAAGAGAGGTATGCAAAGATGAATCACCAGAACTCACTGCTTTAATAATATTTTTTAACACGAGATTTTAAAATGATATTCAATCACACAAAGCTGAAAAACAAATATTATACTACGGCAATATCTATCTATCTATCTATCTATCTATCTATCTATCTATCTAGAAGCCTAAGTGACCATTACAAAAGAACAACCTGAACAACTGGAATGACTGGTCACTATGACACCCACTGACCACCAGGGGGCAGATGCTCAACAAAGGAGCTGCCCCCTGGTGATCATTGCACTCCCACAGTGGAAGCCTCACTCAGCCAGAAGCCGGCTCTCGGCTGGCAAACACAGCGGCGGTGGCAGGAGCCTCTCCCACCTCCACAGCAGTGCTAAGGAGCAAGTGGTTAGGGGTGATCCGTAAGGAGTGAGTGGTAAGGGCGAGTGGTTAGGGGCAAGTGGTGAGTGGTTAGGGGATTGCACCCCACATGCATGAGTACAACCCTTCAAGCTGGTGGGGGCAGTGTTATGGTATGGGGCATGTTTTCCTGGCATGATTTGGGCCCTGTAATTCATGTGGAACAACATCTGAATAGCACAAAATACATAAGTATAGTTGCTGATCAAGTTCATCCTATCATGTTGATGGCGTATCTCAATGGAGATGGCTTCTTCCAACAAGACAATGCGCCATGCCACGGTGCTCGTATTGTGCAGGAGTGGTTTCAAGAACATGAGGGAGACTTTACCTTGCTTAGGTGGCCCCCACAATCACCAGATCTCAATCCAATTGAGCATTTGTGGGACGAAGTTAAAAGAGCCATCAGGCAGCTGGTTCCACAACCATCAAATCTCACAGAACTGGACAGTGCTATTCATCAGGCATGGTGTCAGATTCCTCACATCACCTTTCAACATCTCGTGGAGTCAATGCCAAGAAGAATCGCCACAGTATTGAAGGCAAAATGTGGCCCAAGGAAGTACTGATGGGGTGGTCATAATAACCTGGCCACTCAGTATATATTCTAACTGATGCTAAAGTAAAACTAGGAGTATTTTTCTTGCAAACAACTAAACTTATACATATAATTCAGTTAGATATTAGTAACCAGAAAGTGCTTGCTCTGGAACATCACAGTACTTTTAGAGGTAATAATGCATTATATGTAATTAAAATGATTTTACAGTATATATTTTCAAGTATAGCCCCCAAAAGTAAGTCTGTGGAGTTTCTACCACATTTTAGCTAATGGCCAGAAGAGAGGTATGCAAAGATGAATCACCAGAACTCACTGCTTTAATAATATTTTTTAACACGAGATTTTAAAATGATATTCAATCACACAAAGCTGAAAAACAAATATTATACTACGGCAATATCTATCTATCTATCTATCTATCTATCTATCTATCTATCTAGAAGCCTAAGTGACCATTACAAAAGAACAACCTGAACAACTGGAATGACTGGTCACTATGACACCCACTGACCACCAGGGGGCAGATGCTCAACAAAGGAGCTGCCCCCTGGTGATCATTGCACTCCCACAGTGGAAGCCTCACTCAGCCAGAAGCCGGCTCTCGGCTGGCAAACACAGCGGCGGTGGCAGGAGCCTCTCCCACCTCCACAGCAGTGCTAAGGAGCAAGTGGTTAGGGGTGATCCGTAAGGAGTGAGTGGTAAGGGCGAGTGGTTAGGGGCAAGTGGTGAGTGGTTAGGGGATAGCAGTGAGTGGTTAGGAGCACAGGGCACCAAGCACTGAGCACTGAGCCTGGCTTGGGCTCATCTCCTGCCACCTGTCACTTCATGCACTGCTACACCCCTTGGGGGATGTCGGACTGCCTGCAGGATTGGGCAGAAACTGGCAGTCCAACATCCCCCAAGGGGTCCCGGATTATGAGAGGGTGCAGGCCAGGCTGAGGGACCTCAACTGGTGCATGAATCCGTGCACTGGGCCTCTAGTTGTAATAGAAATACTATTAGGAATGAAGGCCATTGTTCATGTTTACTCTGATCAAAATACTGGTAAACTCCAAAACTGTTAACATCCCAACTAAGTGAAAGTTTACTTTTTCTACTTATTTTATCAGACGCTGAACAAATTCTTGAGAATAGCAGTCTCTTTATAAATGTTTCTGCATCTAGAAAGGGTACTTGATGAAACATTCAACCTCAATGAAGCCATTTCCCTAGGCACATTCTGAAACCACCTACTTAGGAGTCCAGAAAATAGTATTAGTTTCACTTTGGGAAAGCAAAAACAAAGACAAATTCCAGTTTTTATTCTGGATAATTCTAGTGCCAATTTGTTCACTTCTATCTCAAAGATTCCATTGGATTAAACAAGTTGGCTTTCTAGTTACCAACTCAAACATTCTTTTTAAATATTATTTTAGGAAGTACATTTCTAGACAACAAAAACCACGGTATAAAAAAATAATAAAACTGATATTTTAAAATACCTGAAGTTAGTTTGTTTGTTTTGTTTTACTGTCTTTTTCTTGTTTATCATTTCAGAATGAACTTTCAATCTATTGTGAATAGTATTTTGGCTGTACAGTGATTATATGTTCTATTACAAATGACTAATTTAAAAAAAATTAACCATCTCAAAGTTTTACTTTCATAAATACTTAGACCTTAAGTCATATTGAACTTTATTTTGCCTCTGGATAAATAGAGCAGGTCATACTTTAGAGAAAGGAGGGATGTTGGTTTAAACAGATGGCTTTGTGTCCTCTCTGATTCAAGGGAAACTATGGCAACAAGCAAAGAGTGGGTATTGCTTAGCAACTGGAAACATTAATGAAGAGATTTCCAAACTCTATTTAGGGGGAAAAAGTGCTTTGGAAAAACTTCAGGACTTGGCATAAATGTACACCAGAAATTCATTTATGAAACATGCTGAGTACATAATCACAACTTCGGAAAGACTAATCCTTTATAAAGGAAAAATATCAAAGAAGTGACTTATGGGACATTTTCTCTAAAAGTAATACTTTTTCATTAATAACAGCATTTATGGCTACATATAGCAAAAAATTTAAAACCACATGTCTTGAGCTATCATAATAAGAAAAGCTAGTTAATTACAAAATCTAGTACCATCATAAACTATAATATAACCTGAGATTTTTCAGTAGGATCAGAAATTCATCTAGCTGAGCTGCTGTGATGTACCACATCTGCTAATATATGTGATACTGTCATTTAAAGCATTCCAGGGGGTTCTCCCCCAAGCTAAAAGAGCCACTACAGTTGCAAACTGGCAATGTCTGTATTAGCTACTAAAAATATATTTTCCCTTTGAAAATATATTTGTTATTCGCATTTTCTTCTGTATTATGTCTTAAAGTTAATCTTGAAAAACACATTTTTTTAGTTCAGTTATAAAAATAAAAAATAGAGCCAAGCTGCGCCTTTAACAAAGGTGTATTAGTTCAGTTATAAAAATAGAGCCAAGCTGCGCCTTTAACAAAGGTGTATAACACTCACTCTATTATCATTGTGTTTCATGTGTTCCTATATAAAAAAAAACATAAGTTTTAATAGATAGGTTATGTCAGGGTGACACAAAAAGAAATAGCCTATATAATAAAAGCCTAATATGCTAAGTGTCTGGTTGTCTGGTTGGCCATTCAACCAATCAAAGTGTAATATGCTAATGATATGCTAAGGCCACTCAAATGCTCACTATGATGTGCACTGACCACCAGGGGGCAGTCGACCAGTTGCTATGACGTGCACTGGCCACAGGGGGCAGATGCTCCAACCTGTAAGTTAGCTTGCTGCTGGGGTCCGGCCAATCAGGACTGAGTGAGATGGGCTGGACATGCCCTGGAGCCTTCCCATGGTCCCTTTCTGGCTGGCCAACCTCCCGTGTCTCTCCCCGGATCTGATCATGCACCTGTGGGGTCCCTTGGCCTGGCAGCACTTTCTTGCAATCCGAGACCCCTCGAGGGATGTCGGAGAACCAGTTTTGGCCCGACTGGGGAATGACCGGTCACTATGAGGCGCACTGACCACCAGGGGGCAGATGCTCAATGCAGGAGCTGCTCCCTGGTGGTCAGTGCACTCCCACAGGGGGAGCTCTGCTCAGCCAGAAGCCGGGTTCACAGCTGGTGAGCGCAGTGGAGGTGGCAGGAGCTTCTCCTGCCTCTGTGGCAGCGCTAAGGATGTCTGACTGCACCATGACCCACCTGCACTAAGCATGTGTATTTGTTTACTCTCAGTGACTGGTGAACACATTTATTAGACCAATATCACCTTTTCTATAAATTTAGAATTACTGTAATGCATATAGAAAACTTTTCTGTGTAACTTAGCTTTTTATCCATACTTAATTCTAATTACACAAACATGTCTACATAAGTTAAACATATGGACTAATTTGTCAATTTTTTAACATGGGCATTTGGAAAACCTATTTCATTATATAATGGGCCTCGCCTGAATTAGTCCATTTTATGGAGAGTTACTATATTAAAAAAAGTTAACCACCAGGGGCATCAATATAGCATATCGCTTATAAACATGGTCTCTAAACCTGAAACACATTAGTTCAAAACTCACTTCTGTGCAGTCTTATGCAAATTATTAAATCTCTGTGCTCCCCAATTTCTTCACTTTAAAATATGCCTAGGACTACTTACTACTGTTAAATTAACTAAATAAGGAGGACATTAGACTGAGGTGACTCTAATGTGTGGGGGCAAAGGAAGCAAACCAATACCTAAGCCTGCAAATATCTCCAGGTAACAAAAGGGAAACCTAAGGGCAACCAATCACGAACAGTCATCTAGGCTTTGCACTATAGCCAATCAATAATATCCTTGCTTTGCTTCAGCTTTTCCTGGGAAAGTGTCTCCCCAACTCCTGTCTTTGCAGCCCTCCTAACTACAGTACTTGTGCCTGTTTTCAAACTCATAGAAGATCAAATAAACTCTTCAAAGTTTTAGTATGTCTCAGTTTACATTTTAACACTCCTAAATGCTGTTAGGAATTAATAAATATAAATCACAAATAAATGGATTGTGAGAATTTAATGAATTCATATATAGCCGGTCCTCAATTAGTGTCCTTTTGTTTAAGGACAGTTGCCTTTCCTACATTCCCTGATCAAGGTCTAAACTATAGCCTAGGTATGTGCCCTGACCGGGAATTGAACCTGCAACCTTTTGGCATGGGACAACAGTCCAACCAACTGAACCACCTGGCCAGAGCTCCTTTTCAGTATTATAATTTGGAAGAAATAATAGTACATCTTATAGCCATGAAAATGATTTGGTACAAAAAAACAAGGATGTATTAGAGAGAAAGAAAATCACTGCTCTATTCTTGAGTAGGCAAAAAGGGAAACACATCAATCCTTAAGTTAGGACATTAGCTGTACAGGGGATCAGGAATGGTTCATATATAATAATAGGCAATAAAACAGATTAAATTGTGAGTTGGGAGGTATGCTGATATGCAGATGAATCCAGAGGAGTTCTCTTTCAAGTGTTCGATTCCCTTAATAAAAGTAAGCATATCAGATTACAGAAAGAATAGAGAAGGTGATATTGGTCACTTGAGGAGAGAAGACTAGTGAAATAATTGTTAAGAGAGCAGGAAATTTAATGAAATATAAAAACATATATAACCAAGATGCCTGGAAACATAAAGACACATTTAAGGTTCCAGATTTTGAATTTAAAGTATATATATATATATATTTTTTTTTCTTTCACATTCCAATTGCTGCACTGATGGAGGCTCAAAAAAAGTGGACACAGTATATTTCCATGGTGTGACTGTTCCAAGCAAGTAAGATGAAATGAGAGAGGTAAGGGACAATGGTTATGATTTTAATCTGGCTAAGGTGCGACAAGATGATCTCATAGAATGTTGGGAGAGAGAAGAGTTGGTTTGATCAATGGACTGAAGATTCCAGAGAACTCAAAAGTACCTGGAGATTGTGGTACCAGAGGGAGTGAGTTGGCAAAGAGTTGAAAATAATGGTTCCTTGTGGTGACTAACGTAAACAGGAATAAAAGGCAGATTAGTCGTGGAGTACTCAGGGCAGATGGCATTATGAGTCAGGGAGAAAGGCTAGTACATATCTGTAGTTCACACTGAACCCCACGCAGGGGACTTGCGCTTGTAAAGTGAATGCACAAAGTGTAAATGAGGTAGGGTTGGGGCTGATTAGAGTGGTTCCTTTTGACAGCTGTCAGGGGAGAACAGATTTGCAGGGAGTGTGCAGCAGCCTCCTGTGCTCTGCTGTGCTCAGAGCACCTTCTTTACAGCCCAGACCTGGAGGCCCTAGAAAGATTGGGCTAGTCTCCGAGGGTTGGGCACAGACAGCCAGATCCTCCCATGGATTTAGGAGCGTTACTGGTAATTTAAAGGGTTTATGATTAACTACTGTGATTTCTGAAGGTGGGAGTAGGGTTACAATCAGACCCTGGCTGAGCCCCTTTACTTCAGAATCCGTGTGTCTTTACTAATCAGCGTTTGGCGAGCTTTACCACTTATTTTTTCTTTTATTCACCACTCATTGTCTCTCTTCTCTGTCTCTCTCTCTCCTCTCTCTCTGCTTTATAACTCTCTCCATTTCTGCCTCTCTCTTTTCTCTTTATCTCTTTTATTCCCCTGCCAAACATACATATATGGTCACAAAGAAAATGATTAAACAGATAATTCTTTTTTGGTTAGTAAATGTCTAAACCAATGATTTTGCTATTTCTACTTCTTGGTAATTTAATATGAAGAATTCAACCAAACTAAAAAAAGAAAGCACATAAGTTTTGATAGAGTTGTCATTGATTCATCTTTCTTCAAGATATATCACTAGATTTTTCATATCAGCTTTGGTAATTAAGATATAGTATAAAGCATATAGTTGCTATTAGAGTGAGAATAACAATTGACACCTATCTACCCCACAAAATCTTAAGGTATAATATCCACACACATCTTTCAATAGTAGGTTCATGACAGTTGTAAAATTACTAGCCAGAAATTGAAATGGAGAAATGATGACATCAAGAGTGAGATATCCCAACAAGAGAATTAATGTCAAAATAATTACATGGTTCACAGTCAAGGCTATATGGTTATTAGCAAGTCTAGAAAAGCTAATTAAGTAAAAAATTGTGTGTAAGCCAGTTAAGTCAGAGTGTTTCTATGGCTTCTGAACAAATAGGTAACACCTAGGAGCTGAGAATGTACTCATTAATCAAAGGAACTGAAAATTATATCACACTGATTAAAACCACATGTAGTAAAAATGCCTATTTAGTTTTCTTTTAAAATAAGATCTTAGAAAAAGAGGAATTGCCATAAACTTTTATTCACTCCTACAATAGAAGACGTTTTTCATTTTATTATTCTTTCACTACTTTTGATAATTACCTAATTTTCTTTAAGTCCTCAGTCCCTCTTTTTTTAAACCAATATCCATTACTAGATTTTAAACTGGAAAAAAAAATAACACTTTTAAAAATATAAACCCAACTTCATGTATAAAAAAACAGAAACAGAAAAAAAAATAGAATGTGTAGGGGGGTCCTAATTTAAGAAAAACCTAACAGGCAACATTTCCTCACCACTGAAACAAAGTGTATCTTTTAGGTTTAAATGAGTTTTCCCTTAAGTATTTCAAAGATTTTAGTTAGAAAAAAATAATAATAAAACAAAAACAATAGCAATCTGTGACTGTCCACCTATGGCAGAATCAGATGATTTGGGGGGAATGGAAAGCAGATCTTGAGGAACGAAAAGGAGCATCATGGACACATAAACAAAGTGTCAGGGATTATTTAAAAAAACTTTCTATTCTTTCTAAGCCACTAACCTTGGTCCTCTACCACGCTGCCTTATGATTATGGTTTATTTTGGAATGCACCACTGCAAAATATTTCGGGAGATAATCCTCACTTTCTTATGAAATAAATACAACCTGGTAAAGTAATTACTCAAGGTTCACATATCAAGATTTTAATTCATTTGATTTGTTATAATAACAAATTTAAGAAGGGAATATGTTTTGTTCTTATCATTAATCCTCACCAGAAGATATCTTTCCATTGATTTTTAGAGAGAGTGGGAGGGAGAGGGAGAGAGACATCGATGTGAGAGAGACACATTGATTGGTTGCCTCCTGCATGTGCCCCAACTCGAGCCAAGGATAGAGCCTTCAGTCTGTAGGCCAATGCTCTATCACCTGAGAAAAACCAGCTAGGGCATGAGGGGAATATTAATAATTATTCAAAAAAATACTTGTTTTTAAAAACATTTCAAAAATCCTTTTAAAAGTGACATAACTGATTGTCAAACTGCAGCGGGAAGGCCAGGGAAGGTTGGGGGGCAGGAGGGAGGGGGATAAGAGATCAACCGAAGGACTTGTATGCATGCATATAAGCATAACCAATG
>NW_005366834.1:1506460-1524740 GCF_000412655.1 Myotis brandtii
CTCACAGCTGGTGAGCCCAGAGGCAGTGGTGGGAGCCTCTCCTGCCTCTGCTGCAAGCAGGCAGTAGGGGGTGAGGGGTCTTGGACTGCTAGAGCCCTGGACTGCAAGAGGGATGTCTGACTGCCAGCTTAGACACGATCCCCAAAGGGATCAGGCTTAAGCCAGCAAGTGGACATCCCCTGAGGGGTCCCAGACTGTGAGAGGGTGCAGGCTGGGTTGAGGGACCCTCCCCCAGTGCACAAATCTCATGCACCAGGCCTCTAAGTTGTGTATAATTGTATCTGTGTATATATGTACATAATACACATATTTATTAAGTTATTTATTTATATTTACACAGCATTGTTAAAGAATATTTCTTAATATAGAGGATGATATTCAGACCTACCATTCTATGGAACATTTTCAATTGAAGTCCAGGTAGATTTGGAATCAAAACTCCTCAAAAGAGGAACAGATTGTGTGTAGCCTCTTGCCCAGACCGGCCCCGCTCCCCAGTGGTGGCTGCCACCCTGATGGGGATGTGGATGGCCTGAAAACTCTGCCCAAGGTCCCTTGCCCAGGCTGGCCTTGCTCCCCAGTGGGGACCCCCACCACGATTGGGGGTGGCCAGCCTGCAAAACATCAGTGGCCCCTTGCCCAGGCTGGTCCCTCCCCCAAGTGGGGACCCCCATCCCGATTGGGGGCATAGCCGACCTGCAAACCGCCTACAGCCCCTCTCCCAGGCCTGTCCCACCCCCAGTGGGGACCCCCCACCCAAATCTGGGGCCCCCTTCAGGGCAGGCCAGCTGGCCCCCACCCATGCACCAGGCCTCTATCCTATATAATAAAAGGGTAATATGCAAATTGACCCTAATGGCAGAACAACCAGACAACCACTGGATGAGTCACTATGAGGTGCACTGACCACCTCTTGGTCCCTTTCCCTGGCCAGCAGGCTCTGATCACCTGATGGCCACCTGTGATGGGGGCGGGGCCAGCAAGTGGGCGGGAACAGCCAACCTCTCAGTCCCTTCCCCCAGCCATCAGGCTCCGATCGCCTGATGGTGAACAGGGACCTGGGGGTGGGTGGTAGGGGACTCGGCGGCACCAGGCCAAAGCCCCTGCCTCCTGCTGGTCACCCTACACACAGAGGGCGACCCGCGGCGGGGGTAGGGCCGGTGAGTGGATGAAAGGGCCAACCTCTCGGTCCCTCTCCCTGGCCATCAGGCTCCCATCACCCAATGGTGAACAGGGAACCGGAGTGGATGATGTGAACTGACCACCAGGGGGCAGATGCTCAATGCAGAAGCTGCCCCCTGGTGATCAGTGCACTCCCACAGGAGGAGTGTCACTCAGCCAGAAGTCGGGCTCATGGCTGGCGAGCCCAGGGGCGGTGGCAGGAACTCCTGCCTCTGAGGAAGCACTAAGGAGCCCGGCTCACAGCTGGTGAGCCCAGAGGCAGTGGTGGGAGCCTCTCCTGCCTCTGCTGCAGGCAGGCAGTAGAGAGTGAGGGGTCTTGGACTGCTAGAGCCCTGGACTGCAAGAGGGATGTCTGACTGCCAGCTTAGACAGGATCCCCGAAGGGATTAGGCCTAAGCCAGCAAGTGGACATCCCCCAAGGGGTCCCAGACTGTGAGAGGGTGCAGGCTGGGCTTAGGGACCCTCCCCCAGTGCACAAATCTCGTGCACCAGGCCTCTAATTTGTGTATAATTGTAGCTGTGTATATATGTACATAATGCACACATTTATTAAGTTATTTACTTATATTTACACAGTATTGTTAAAGAATATTTCTTAATATAGAGGATGATATTCTGACCTACCATTCTATGGAACATTTTCAATTGAAGTCCAGGTAGATTTGGAAGCAAAAATCCTCAAAAAAGGAAGAAACTACATACACATCTGGATGTATTTTCTATTTATTATTATTTTAAATCAAACATCTGTCTGTATGCAGTAAACATTTTTGAGAGAAAGCCAAGTTGTCCTCTAAGATCTGGAATTGTAGAAGAAACTTATAAGACAACTATCTAATGGTGGTTGTGGGACTAGAAATAGTGACATTATGAACTGGCATTTATCAAGTCATTTTGAAAGAAAAGAGAAGAGATTGGATGGATTTCAGAGTGCTTTTATGGAATAGTATGTTTGAAAGGCTAGATTCTCAGTCAACAAGTTCTAGCTGATCTTTTGAAAATGCTGAAGTAGTAAGCATAGTTTTCTTTTGAATGAGTCAGTTTTTGCTTTTTCATCTGTAAAATCAGAATGGTAACTTCAATTTCAAAGTCAATTGTAAAGATAAAGAGACACTATAAGATGACTATTCTGGTTCATAATACATGACCCAAGTGTTTGATTCCTTTGCTTGTCTGTGCCTGCAGTACCTTGTACTATATTGAGTAGACGCAACAAAAATGATACACTACAAAGTTAAGAAAAATGAGTCTTAATTGGCTGACTTTAAAAAGTGTATAGCAACTTGAGATTTAATAAAATATTTAAGAAATTTAAGCATGAATGATGGGAACCATTTCTATTTTAAATTCTATCTTTCATTTAAGCAGATAAGCTGTTTATTTTACTTCACCTAAATATATATGTTAGTCCAGGAATATATTTTGTTTACAGGAATGAGAAACATGAAAAATATCAGATCTACAGAATTGACAAAGCCTCCTTTGATTTTAAGCTTTATTATAACCTATTTTTCATAATGAAACACACTCCTGAGAACAGAATTAACTGGCAACAGAGAAACACAATTTTGTTCTTCAAGTTAATATTTGAGAAAAACAACACTTGAGAAATACTAGGGACACCCAATTATTTTCTACCTAAGTTTTGTATCGCTTTGAATACATCTCTCTATATAAAACCCTAATATGCAAATAGACCAAACAGCAAAACAACCAAACAACTGAACAATCTGTTGTTATGATGTGTGCTGACCACCAGGGGGCACGCGCGAAACATGGCGGGCATCAGCTGCGGCAGGATGGTGGAGCCGGTGAGCTGGGGTGTGCCAGACCAAGGTGAGGCACCAGTCGCTGCCATGGGGGCAAACCTCTGGTGCTTACTAAAAATTCTTTGCTCCCGTGCACTGTGGTCCCACCTGGCACTTGCACCTGCTGCCGGTACCGGCCCCTCTTGCACCCACTGCTAGCGCCAAAGTCACAACTCACAACTGCTGCTGGCGGCGGGAACTGTAGATTGTGTGCGGCCTCTTGCCCAGACCGGCCCCGCTCCCCAGTGGGGCCTGCCACCCTGATGGGGATGTGGCTGGCCTGAAAACTGTCCAAGGCCCCTTGCCCAGGCTGGTCCCTCCCCCAAGTTGGGACCCCCATCCCGATTGGGGGCATAGCCAACCTGCAAACCGCCAACAGCCCCTCTCCCAGGCCGGTCCCACCCCCAGTGGGGACACCCCGCCCAAATCTGGGGCCCCCTTCAAGGCAGGCCAGCTGGCCCCCACCCATGCACCAGGCCTCTATCCTATATAATAAAAGGGTAAGCTGCAGGGGGGGGGGCCAGGCGGGGGCACAGAGGATGGGCCAAGACCCGCCTCTGTGCCCACCACAGCCTTGCTGCCCACAGTTCCTTTCAAGGTGCATGAATTCATGCACTGGTCCCCTAGTAGTTATATAATCTCCATAAACTTATAAAAATTGTCTTTACAGACCACTGCTGGAAGTTACTAGTTTAAACTTTAAAAAAAAAAAATATTTAGCCCTAACCGGTTTGGCTCAGTGGATAGAGCATCCGCCTGCGGACTGAAGGGTCCCAAGTTCGATTCCGGTCAAGGGCATGTACCTTGGTTGCGGGCACAACCCCCGGGTGGGGAGTGTGCAGGAGGCAGCTGATCGATCTATCTCTCTCATCGATGTTTCTAACTCTCTTTCCCTCTCCTTT
Source organism: Myotis brandtii (assembly GCF_000412655.1). Taxonomy (NCBI): domain Eukaryota; kingdom Metazoa; phylum Chordata; class Mammalia; order Chiroptera; family Vespertilionidae; genus Myotis; species Myotis brandtii. The sequence goes on from NW_005366834.1 coordinate 1,510,353, forward strand.
CCTCTCTGTAAAAAATCAATAAAAATATATTTTAAAAAAATATTTAAGCTTTTATTTCAGAATTAGGTACTGTTTTCAAGTAAAACAGTATGTCTATTCTATAAAGACATACTAAAATCATTTCATTTAGTAATTCTGCTGTTAATAATTTGTTTTCACATTGATATCTTAGGTTAAGCTTTTAATATGTCCTGAATATTTTACAAGTTGTTATTGTATTTATAAGAGAATAAAAAATAATTAGAATCATAGAGAAAAGCACAACAATTAAAAGACTGTGTACTGCCCATTGGGCATGGCTCAGTGGTCGGCCAGGAGGTGGATCTCCAGTGTAGGACGTGCAGCAGATAGCCAATCAATTATTCTCTCTCATCATTGATGTTTCTGTCTCTCTCTCTTTTTCCTCTCTCTCTCCCTTCATCACTGAAATTATATCTGAAATCAATAAAAATATATAAAAAAGAAGATTGTTTACTGCCATTCCTTAAAGTATTTCAAATATACTTTGGTACATATTATGTATGTACATTGACAAAAATAAATTGAAACTTGCAGATACAACTTAGATATAGCAACAAAGGGTACAAGTTCATTTTCAGGGTCTGACAAAGTAGACAAAATATATCAATCAATTGCTTAATTAAAACTACTTAATCAGTATTAGAGAATGGGAAATAGGGTTTTTATCCCAACTCCTTTGCCAATTAAAAAATTTAATTCATTCAATAAATATTTATTAGGGGCCTACCACTTATTATATGCAAATATAAGCTCTTGGCACATATTTAACAAAATAGACAAAGAACTTTGTCCTCTAGTTATAAAATTTTAGTAAGGGAAATTGACAATTAAAAATAAACATAATTCATAAGTAAATTGTATCATACTTTTTAAAAATTAAAAATAAAGAAATATAAGTAGAGCAGGATAGGAATATAAGAATAAAACAATAAAATTTTTAAAAGATCAAAGTACATATCAACTTATCCTCAGAAGTGTTTTCCAGTATATTATTTTTCTTTCATCTCCAACAAATTTTTGTGCACCGGGCCTCTAGTAGGAATATAAGAATAAAACAATAAAATTTTTAAAAGATGAAAGTACATATCAACTTATCCTCAGAAGTGTTTTTCAGTATATTATTTTTCTTTCATCTCCAAAGCTTCCCTGATAGATTCTTATCAATAAGGATCTTTAAATATACAACATTAAAAACTGAATTAAAATTGAATGATGTACCCTTTGCACATATGGGGAAATTTTTGTTACTAGTAAATATAGTAAATGTATTAGCATATATCATTATATATACAATTACAGCTTACATAATTTCAATTTCCATTTTAAAGCACAACGGGGCCCTCCCTGAAAGAATTAGCCAGCAATTAGTGGTTTGCATGGGTCTCTGTGTTTGCTAGTTAGTGCTTACCAAAGTGAGGCTTCTACCTCTCACAGAGACTAGGAGACAGGGAACTCTATCTTCCTTGATTATTACATCTTATAGGGATGGTCCCGGGTCTTTGCATAAAACAGTTCTGAGTTGTGAAGTTGGCAAAAGGCTGGGCAAAGATTTATATCTCAAAGGGGCAGAGAAAAAAAATTACAATAAAGAAAGTAAAAGCTCTAAGGAAAGGGAGGTCAGAGGCCAATAAGACACAGAGGAAACGTGTCTAAAATTCAGCCAATTTGAGGGGAATGTTAAGGCCATCTCTCTCAGTATCTGTGAAAGACTAGCCAGGCACTTACCTCTGTTCACAAGGAAAACACGGGCAATGAACTTCTCAGGGAGAAAAAACAGAGGCACTGGAGCTTCATGTAACATGGCTGATTTTTAGTACAACATGGCTTATTGCTTCAGCAGCCCTCTGTTCTGGCTTCTCTTTCAATCCTTGTCCCCTGGGTCCTGTGATGAAGTCGGTAACAAGAAATAAATAAATAGATCATTAAAATAACTGTGAGATAATTAGCGCTTAGGGCAATTTCCAAATTGTTATCATTGTAATGGTGTGAGATGTAAGCCAAGAAGAAAGGGGCATGCTCTGGTTCAGTGAAATGATTATGGAGCAGGATGAGGATGGGGCAGTGTTAGGGAAGCAGTGGCCTGACCCTGAGAAGAATCAAGAAGCCAGTGGAAATCTTAAACTATTTCAAACTAAAAAATAAAAATAAACAAATTTCTTTAAAAAACTGTATATGGAATAAAAAGAGACATGAATATGAAATTTAAAAAATCATGAGCAGTATTTAAACATCTCTCATCGATGTTTCTAACTCTCTTTCCCTCTCCTTTCCTCTCTGTAAAAAATCAATAAAAATATATTTTAAAAAAATATTTAAGCTTTTATTTCAGAATTAGGTACTGTTTTCAAGTAAAACAGTATGTCTATTCTATAAAGACATACTAAAATCATTTCATTTAGTAATTCTGCTGTTAATAATTTGTTTTCACATTGATATCTTAGGTTAAGCTTTTAATATGTCCTGAATACTTTACAAGTTGTTATTGTATTTATAAGAGAATAAAAAATAATTAGAATCATAGAGAAAAGCACAACAATTAAAAGACTGTGTACTGCCCATTGGGCATGGCTCAGTGGTCGGCCAGGAGGTGGATCTCCAGTGTAGGACGTGCAGCAGATAGCCAATCAATTATTCTCTCTCATCATTGATGTTTCTGTCTCTCTCTCTTTTTCCTCTCTCTCTCCCTTCATCACTGAAATTATATCTGAAATCAATAAAAATATATAAAAAAGAAGATTGTTTACTGCCATTCCTTAAAGTATTTCAAATATACTTTGGTACATATTATGTATGTACATTGACAAAAATAAATTGAAACTTGCAGATACAACTTAGATATAGCAACAAAGGGTACAAGTTCATTTTCAGGGTCTGACAAAGTAGACAAAATATATCAATCAATTGCTTAATTAAAACTACTTAATCAGTATTAGAGAATGGGAAATAGGGTTTTTATCCCAACTCCTTTGCCAATTAAAAAATTTAATTCATTCAATAAATATTTATTAGGGGCCTACCACTTATTATATGCAAATATAAGCTCTTGGCACATATTTAACAAAATAGACAAAGAACTTTGTCCTCAAGTCATAAAATTTTAGTAAGGGAAATTGACAATTAAAAATAAACATAATTCATAAGTAAATTGTATCATACTTTTTAAAAATTAAAAATAAAGAAATATAAGTAGAGCAGGATAGGAATATAAGAATAAAACAATAAAATTTTTAAAAGATCAAAGTACATATCAACTTATCCTCAGAAGTGTTTTCCAGTATATTATTTTTCTTTCATCTCCAAAGCTTCCCTGATAGATTCTTTTCAATAAGGATCTTTAAATATACAACATTAAAAACTGAATTAAAATTGAATGATGTACCCTTTGCACATATGGGGAAATTTTTGTTACTAGTAAATATAGTAAATGTATTAGAATATATCATTATATATACAATTACAGCTTACATAATTTCAATTTCCATTTTAAAGCACAACGGGGCCCTCCCTGAAAGAATTAGCCAGCAATTAGTGGTTTGCATGGGTCTCTGTGTTTGCTAGTTAGTGCTTACCAAAGTGAGGCTTCTACCTCTCACAGAGACTAGGAGACAGGGGACTCTATCTTCCTTGATTATTACATCTTATAGGGATGGTCCCGGGTCTTTGCATAAAACAGTTCTGAGTTGTGAAGTTGGCAAAAGGCTGGGCAAAGATTTATATCTCAAAGGGGCAGAGAAAAAAAATTACAATAAAGAAAGTAAAAGCTCTAAGGAAAGGGAGGTCAGAGGCCAATAAGACACAGAGGAAACGTGTCTAAAATTCAGCCAATTTGAGGGGAATGTTAAGGCCATCTCTCTCAGTATCTGTGAAAGACTAGCCAGGCACTTACCTCTGTTCACAAGGAAAACACGGGCAATGAACTTCTCAGGGAGAAAAAACAGAGGCACTGGAGCTTCATGTAACATGGCTGATTTTTAGTACAACATGGCTTATTGCTTCAGCAGCCCTCTGTTCTGGCTTCTCTTTCAATCCTTGTCCCCTGGGTCCTGTGATGAAGTCGGTAACAAGAAATAAATAAATAGATCATTAAAATAACTGTGAGATAATTAGCGCTTAGGGCAATTTCCAAATTGTTATCATTGTAATGGTGTGAGATGTAAGCCAAGAAGAAAGGGGCATGCTCTGGTTCAGTGAAATGATTATGGAGCAGGATGAGGATGGGGCAGTGTTAGGGAAGCAGAGGCCTGACCCTGAGAAGAATCAAGAAGCCGGTGGAAATCTTAAACTATTTCAAACTAAAAAATAAAAATAAACAAATTTCTTTAAAAAACTGTATATGGAATAAAAAGAGACATGAATATGAAATTTAAAAAATCATGAGCAGTATTTAAACAAGTATTGCCAAACATTTGAGTAGGGGGGAGGGGGGGAGAACTCAGTGGGACAGGAAGCCACAATATCACTGACAAGGATTTGAGCCAAAGAGATTCTCTCAGAAGTAGAGATGAAAAAAAGCTAAAATAGAATTTACTGTGATATCAATGGATGGGAGCCAAAAGTTATCTTAACAATGGTCCTTAAAATACTTAGAAGAATAGTCTTTATGAGGATTTACACAGTTCCTTAAATAGTACCCAAATCACTACATTATTACCCTTACTATACCCAGAAATCTGTTACACATAAGCCATATTCATCAAAGATTCATCATAGAGTTGTTGAGAATCGATCATGATCTTTGATACTGCTACTGTTTTATGCAGTTAAGAATCTCAATAAAAAGATAAAATATAGAACTTGAGATACTCTGATAAACTATTCTGCTTATGACACAGTGTTTGATTGTCTTAGGAACATTAAATTGCTCGTATTTTAAGCCACAAAGAAAATAACAGGATATGCGTAATGCTAAACAGCATGATATCCCTAATAAATCTCTGCTTTTGGGAGAAGTAATTACTAATGTTCTTCTGAACTTTTGGTACCTGCTATTAACCCAGTAGGAAATATTAAATTGTAACTTATCCTGAAGTCAACCACTCATAGAAATTAATGGATTCCTTCTTCTAACAGAACTAATAACATTCTTTTTTCCCCTTTTTTTTTGAGATAGAGGGGCTGAACATTGTATATAAATAGTACTTGTATTATTTCAGTGAAGTATGTGTTTTGGGCTGTATTATTTCATTTAAACCAATGTAAAGTAAAACAAAAATAGTAGGTAGTAGGTACCTATACTACTTTCATTTTAATTTTTGTTATTTTTACTTGTTGACTAGTAATGATAAGGACCAGCAAACAGGTATTTGTAAGCCTTTCAGTTAGAGCATTCACAAATAAATATACAAGCGTTTGTGTCTGTTTTAGAATAATACCCCTGGATACTCATTGCACCTTCTCTTGAGCATAATTTGTACAGTTAATGACTGAATATTTTAGAGAAGTATGATTATATTATTGTACTTTTGGGGGGTAATTTTAAATATACATTTATATCATTTTCTGACTGGTTACTTAGGAGGAAACTGAGAAGCTATAATGTGGAGAAAACTGCACTTCAGATTTTAGAAAATGACAAATGATTTTTATTTAAGAAAAAAGAAGTGCTTCTAAAATAGCAGTTTTGTGTGCACATGTGTGAACTTGTATGAATAACTGAATTTTTGCATGCCAAATGATCATGTAATGTTCCAAGGAATGTTGTTACATGACTTATGACATTAATTTGTAAAGAAGCTAACACTGAATACATGCTCTGATAATCAGAAATTAATTTGTAGTGTGGGCATATAGGTGGTGATTGATGGATAAATGAGGAATTGACTATTGTTATGGGAATAAACTAATGGATGAAGGTCCAGAGAAATTACAAGTTCATCATTTGAAACTGTAATGGAAAATTTAGGATTGAAAAGGATCTTACATTATATGAAACAAATAGACCCAAGGGAATTGTTATTTCTCTCAATATCTCATTTTTCCACTTCATTATTTGTACAGAGGAATACACAGGGATGACAGAAATCTTTCTCAAGGAGTATTGTATAGTTAGTGCCAATTTCTGATATATGTACAATAATATTTAAAATACAGTATGTCTTACATACTCAAATAGGAAAATTTTTTAAAAAAAATATATACTATGTCATAAAAAGAAAAAAATCTTACATGGAAATGTCAATTTCTTCCCTTTTGTTTTATCCTTATTTAATCAATATTGTAAATTATGTTTCACAGTAACTCCGGGAAAATATCCCTATGTTTCATTGACACTTGTAAGGCAATAATAAATTTGCTTAATGTAATATAAGACTTCCTGTGAGAGCTTAAGAAATCCTAGTTGACTTGCTGACTAAAATAAAATATACCCTTTCTCATGAGAATGCAGCTGCTGAACACATATTGAAAACATTCTAATTGAAGTCATTCTAAAAATGTTTTGAATTGGTGAATCCCACTTTACAGGCAGGAACCTTCATCAGAGATTTATAACACTTAACTTAAGTAACCTAAAAAATATATTAAAAAAAACTATACTACATGGTTTCAATAGATGTAGACTTTAATATTTTTATTTACTTGTGTGATTTTTGTCATGCATTTTATATTATTCAAAACTCATGTTGAAAATAAGATGATAAAAAAGGCAACACTAAAATCTAAAATAAAATCACCAAATGAAAGTAAAAGCATATATGCAAAGCCATATATTAAAGCATACATAGTGAGTAATAAATAAATATTAGCCTTTTAAAAAATTAAATCAACTTTATTGGGGTATAATTTATGTTTTAAAAGCAATATTAAATTAGTTTTGACAAATGCATATACCATGCTATTCACCACCACAATCAAGATAGAAAGCATTTTTATAGCCTCCAAAAGTGTCTTTGCTCTTTCCCAAATTAGGACAGCTGTGCTTTCTCAGACTGTACATTAATTTCCTTTTCTAGAATCATATAAATGGAATTGAACAGTACATGGTTTATTTGACACAATAATAAGTTTAGTAAATGCTTTTGAATATATCAATAGTTCACTACTTTCTATTGCTGAAATATATTTCAGTGAATTGATGTTTTACAATGTGTTTATCATTTCAGCTATTTATTGGCCACTCTGAATAATGGTGCTATGGACTTTCACGTGAGTCTTTGTGGACATAAGTATTTTCATTTCTTTTGGATAAATATGTATGAGTGGAATCACTGGGTCATATGGTATGTGTGCATTTTACTTTTTGCTTTCTTTTTTTGCATTTTTAAATTCACCTATGACCTGAGTTTTATTATAGTATTTTTCTATAGTCCTATCCTATCTAATAAAAGGATAATATTCAAATTGGCTGTCACTCTGTCACAAAGATGGCGTCCATAGCCACAAGATGGCAGCGCCCAGTCCTCTCAGCTCTGCTGGAGTCCCCCAGTCCTGGGGGGAAGGGGGGCGTGGCCGCTGAGAGCAGTCAGCGTGAGCGGCCTGGCGGAATGCTTGCTTCATCGCCGAGAGGAGTCAGCATGAGCAGCCTGTCGGAATGCTTGCTTCGTCGCCACGGCGACAAGGCAAGTGTTCCACCCTGGCCATGGAGGGCCTCTGGGCGGCGACAAGGCAAGCGTTCCAACCTGGCCACGGAGGGTCTCTGGGCAGTGGGCACAGAGCAGTGGTGGGGGGGGCTCCCTGCACCTGGCCACGGAGGAGGGCCTCTGGCCAGGACAGGTGCGTAATGCTTGTGTTGCGGAGACTCTGACAGCAGGGAGGAGGAAGTCCTACCCCCACAGAATCAGCCAGCCTCAGCCATTGGTCAGACAGCTCTCAGCAGCCTGACAGCCAGGACTCTCATTCACCTGAATCTCAGACTATGACAGCAGAGAGGTGGGACTATGTCTAAAAAGCAGCTATTGATACAAGGTAGCTCTGCAGCTGAAAGAAGCTGGCGTTATCAACAGAAAATGTCTGAAGACCAATGTGTGTCTGATCTTGAAAGATCAGGCAGGCAGGCAGAGGGGTTAGGGGCAATCAGGCAGGCAGGAAGGTGAGTGGTTAGGAGCCAGCGGTCCCAGATTGTGAGAGGGGTGTCTGACCCCTGTGGGATCAGGCCTAAACTGGTGGTTGGACATCCCCCGAGGGGTCCCCGATTAAAGTGGGTGCGGGCTGGGCTGAGGGAACACCCCTCTGTGCACGAATTTTGTGTACTGGGCCTCTAATTAAATATAATTTAGCATCAAATAGCTAGGGAATAAATGCTGTATTTAAACAGCAGGTAGACTCATTTTAAACACTTAAAATTTTGTGTCTATGGAATATTAGGAATAATAATAGAGTATGGGCTCTTAGGTAATGCTGGCAGCTGGGGAAGAATGTCTTCCTCATAACTTGAAATGGAAAATGGTATTTCTATTGCTCTTATCACTTAGAATGCACCCATAGGTCTTCTCAGACTGCTGGAACAATGTGCACTCAGATACTTTGTCAGGGGGGAATTGCATTTACCTAACTTTAATGATTTGTGAGTAGCTTAGAAGCCTATGACATTTAATACAGGTGAATGAGTTCTTTACCCTGAAAACTCAAATTTGCCACTGAGAGACCTAACATTTCATTATTACTGTATCTGCTCTGAAACAAAGAGGTTACCAGTGGAACACTAAAGCTGATCAACTACACCACTGAAATGAATATGGTAGAAGAGCCAAGAATAGCAGAGATGAATTTTCTCACCACTATAAGTTTTCTCCAAATGGTGGGCGGTGGACTAAATGGTTAATGCAGAATACTCATACCAACACACACAGAGTACACAAAAGAGGCAACACACTCAATTTGTATTATCTGTTTAGAATTCTACACAAAACACTTTAGAGATTAAGTTTTAAGCATCTAACTGTTAAAAATACTGCCTTTAGCCCAGCTGATGTGGCTCAGTGGTTGGGCATTAACCTATGAACCAAGAGGTCATGGTTTGTGTCCCGGTCAGGGCAGATGCCCAGGTTGCAGGCTTGATCCCCAGTGTGGGGCGTGCAAGAGGCAGCCAATCAATGATTCTCTTTCATCATTGATGTTTCTATCCCTTTCTTCCTCTCCCTTCCTCTCTGAAATCAATAAAAATATATATTAAAAAATAATGCCTTTAAATTAAAAAGAAAAAATGTCAACTATTCAGGTCAGGGAGTTGAATTTAAACACTATATTTGCAATCTTGATGCCAATGGATATAGGAACTAACATTTTTAAAATAAATCATGCTCCCAGCACAAGTTAATTCTAAGTTGGAAATGTTGCTCTCTATCAAGTATATAGTTGATTTTAGTTAATAATGATTAAGCTCAATAATGTTATATATATATGGTAGCTTGATGAAAAATTTATATTTTACTTAAAGATCTGTTCAAATTGTAAGATGCCAGTGGTTCACCTTTGTTTATGTAGTAATAATAATGGGTCAAAAATCATGTATTAATTGAAACTTCATAAACCATACCCTATAGAATATAATTCAAAATATTCAAGCATGACCTGACAGTATTAACAGAAAGACTCCCAGCAAAAACAGTTAATTAGCACTGAATTAACTGTGAGTGATTCTTTAGCTGTGAACTATCAATAGGCTATATGTAAAGGATGAATACAGTGTGATAGCCTTGACATATTTTCAGCTTAAAGATGCAATTGCTCTTATTTTTATCATTAATGGATCAGTGAAAACATGTTTCCAGCTACCTTATAAAATATAGTAATTAATTCATTATTGATTAATGTTATATTTAAAGTCTAGGTTGTATCATTAAACAGGGAGTTTTGGTATATTATTACATAGAATTATTTTCATTTAATTTTGAAAATTACCCATTGGTTAATTTGAATGAATAAGAATTTTCATGTGTGAAAATATTTAGTGAAGCATATTTTAAAATTTTATCTCTCTGCATTATTTTTCATAGAGACCAGTATCTTATACATCAGAGTTTCTCCAGAGGAAAGCTTTCAATTAGTTCTCAATCTTCTATGAGAGATAGTGGTGATTACAATACTCCTGTCACAGCATTTATGTCGCCATTTACAGTGATGGGTGTGCATTAACCAAGTTGTCAATTCCTATACACATAAAGTTTATTTTAATATGTATTTGTTTGAACTATTTCTTCTAGAGCAAGATATAACATCATCCAAATATTGCTCTATAAAATATCTGTCAAGAATAATATGAAGTCACTTGTATATCAATCATAGTATTAATTTGAAATAGCAATTGATACAAATTTTCTATGCAAATGAAGTAAACTCAGACCATGATTGAGTTCTTTGTACCATGATGTAGGCACCTTTCAAATACCTTCTTCTAATTCTGAAGCAGAGTATGTAGAAAGCTTCTGGTGGGAGCAGAAAGTAGTGGTACTCATTAACACCATGGTGACCAGCTTCAGTCCACAGTGTCTGAGTCCCTACTGATAGTTCTTCCCAGTAGTCAACCTCTCTGTTTCTCTATTTCTAAACTGTTAGTGATGATTATATTGACTACTAGAGGCCCAGTGAACGAAATTCATGCACGGGTAGGGTCCCTAGGCCTGGCCGGGCAATCAGGGCCCATCAGGGCCTTCTGGCTGATGGCCATGGCCTTCCTTCCCCAGCAGCCGGCTGCCAGCTGGGACCTTCCTTCATTCCACACTGCCCCCTAGTGGTCAGTGCACATCATAGCAAGTGATCGCACTTGCAGTCTCCCAGTTGAACTCCTGAGGGGACACTTTGCATATTAGCCATATATAGACTAGAGGCCTGATGCATGAAATGCATACACAAAGGGTGGTCCCTCAGCCCGGCCTGCACCCTCTCCAATCGGGGATCCCTATCAGAATCCAGGACCTCTGGCTCCTACGTGCTCACCTGCCTGCCAGCCTATCATCCCTAACCCCTCTTCTTGCTTTCCTGATCACCCCTAACCACTCTGCCTGCCAGCCTGATGCTCCCCCTAACTCTTCCGCCTGCCTGATCGCCCCAAACCACCTCTGTTCGCCTGCCTGCCTGATGCCCCTAACTGCTCCCCTGCTGGCCTGATCGCCTCTAACTGCTCTCCTCTGCTGGCCTGATTGCTCCTAACTTCTCTCCCCTGCCGGCCTGATCGCCCCTAACTGCCTCTGCCTCGGCCCCCACCACTGTGGCTTTGTCCAGAAGGATGTCCAGAAGACAACCGGTCTATCCGGTCTAATTAGCTTATTACCCTTTTATTAGTATAGATATTGCAGTGCTTCTGTCTGAGTCTACATTCTTAGAGGATTGCTGAATATTCCAAATCATTACCAATATTCAATTCAAAACAGAGGTATGGGAGCAGTAAACCTAACATAGCCTCAAGGTGGGTTTCTGACTTTATAGTGTCTTTGTACTGCAATTCTAAGTATTGAAAACAAAGTATAACATTAACATTATTATTTTTATCTAGACTATTTTCTAATTAGCAATTTAAGTGTATTAATTTTTCAACATAACCACTGAAAATGACTTTCTCCTTTCTTGGTATGGATTATGGAATATCAGTTACAAATTAGCATGGGGCTTGATCAGAACAGATCAATGCTTAGAAGTTACAAAATATTAAAAGGTTGTCTGAAGTCATAGAGCTCAAACATGACATTGAAACCTTGATTTATGTCATCACAAAAGCATTATTCTTTTCACCTTCCTATTCTGTCTTAAACTGTATAAATGTAATTTGTTTCAACTTCATATGATACCATTTCTTTATGTAAACAAATCTATTTTTACTTTGAAAGGAAATTTCTTTTCTATTCATATTTTTAATTCTATCCTTTATGCTTTGGGAATCTATATGATGGTTTTCTTATACTACCATAAAACAACATCAGTGCCTAAAAATTTTATTTCTTCAGTAACTTTTTAAAGATTGTGTGGATACATAAAAAAAAATATGTTTAATATTTACTTTAAAAAAGACACACTAGTATAGACATTCAGTAATCTTATGTTTTGACTCATTTCTAATATTATAGTGTTGGCAGAAAGTATAATATTAATATAACATTATTCATGCTCTGTGTCAACTATTTTTGTCTTGGAAATATTAAATTAAATTTCTCCTTTTTTCAATTAATTTTCACCTGAGGATATTTTTTCATTGATTTTTAGAGAGAGTGGAAGTGAGGGAGAGAGACAGAGATACAGAAATATTGATATGAGAGAGACACATCAATTGGTTGAGAAAGTATAATATTAATATAACATTATTCATGCTCTGTGTCAACTATTTTTGTCTTGGAAATATTAAATTAAATTTCTCCTTTTTTCAATTAATTTTCACCTGAGGATATTTTTTCATTGATTTTTAGAGAGAGTGGAAGTGAGGGAGAGAGACAGAGATACAGAAATATTGATATGAGAGAGACACATCAATTGGTTGCCTTTTTTGTTCACCCCGATCAGGGACAGGGATGAGCCTGCAACTGAGGTACATGCCCTTGACCAGAATTGAACCCAGGACCCTTCAGTCCTCCGGCCAACACTCTATCCACTGAGCCAAACTGGCTAGGGCTAAATTAAATTACTTATTCAGTCAAGTTTCAGTACAGGGTTAAATATAAAACAGGTAGGCTTAGGAGGTGCCTCTATTTATATTTATTGCAATTTCTGTCTTTCAATGAGAACAAGGCTTACATTGTCGGAAAATTTTAAAAAAGAAGGAAAGATTGTCATAAACCAAATAATTTCTTGTCAAAGAGTTTCATTTAACCTCTACATGTGACCTGCTTTCACTGGTGAGAATTAAATTTCTGTGAGGGGAAACTATAAAAATCAATTTTGATGTTTATTTACGTTGGCTTAAGAAGTGAAAATGCCAAGTATTATAGTCGTTCCAAAATGAACAAGTTTGAAATGTTTCTTTCTGTATCTAGAATGTAAAAACAGTGTTCAGTGTTCAATCCTAAATTATTTTGACAAAAAGCAAACCTGAAACTATGCAGAATAAGTTCTGAAATAATTCATGTCTTTAACAGATACATACATAAACACAGTGAAATTCTAATTTAATGGAGATGTGACATCAAATATAACAGGAAGATATTAAAATTTAAGGCACCAGTAGTTTGCACCCAGGCTTGTGCCCTGACCAGGAAATGAACCCTGAGTGGTCAACTCTCAACCACTGAGCCACACAAACTGGGCAATCACTGATTCTTTGTAAAAATATGTCTACTAGGAGCTAGCTTTCTTATGCTCTAATTTATTGTCAAGCATTTAAAAATCTTATGTAATCCATAAAGTAGATTTTGAAATAAATATGTATACTTTTCCCCCATTGATCACTCTGCAACCACCCCCAACTCCCAGCACATGCCCTCACCTCCCCCATCTGTGTCCATTGGTTATGCTCATATGCATGCATACAAGTGCTTTGGTTGATCTCTTAGCCCCTTACCCCTTGCCTTATCTTATAGGTTGGACAGTCTGCTCAATGCTTCTATAACTCTGGTTCTATTTTTGTTCATCAGTTTATGTTATTCATTATATTCCACAAATGAGTGAGATCATGTAATATTTTTCTTTTTCTGACTGGCTTATTTCACTCAGATATATTTTTAAATCATGATAAAAACCTATAAATTCTATCAAATATAAATATCACTTTATTTTACAAATGAAAGAGCAATAGAAAAGTTTCTTATTCCTACTTCCCATTGTTTAGAAGGAATTTTCTTAAAGAATTTTCAATAGTGGTGGGAATGATTTATGGTGTCCATAGGACACTTAAGGGAGAAAAGGCAAGAAAATAAAATAAAAAAAAAATATTTTATTTAGTACTAGAGGCCCGGCACACAAAATTCATGCACAGGTACAGTCCCTAGACCTGGCCTGCGATCAGGGCCATCTTCCCCAGCTGCCCGCAGCTGGCCCCGCCCCTGCTGCCACCCACCACTGGTTCCCTATTCACCATCATGCGATGGGGAGCCTGCTGGCCAGGAAAGGGACCAAGAGGTGGTCAGTGTGCCTCATAGTGACGGACTGAGTGGTCGTTCTGGTCGTTCCACCGTTAGGGTCAATTTGCATATTAGCCTTTTATTAGATAGGATAATCAAGTCAAAGAAATCCAAATTAAACAAAAAATGCAGTATAATGTAACTTGTGTTAATCGTTGTTCTGTACTCTGAGAATGCATTAGTCTCTGAAGTAACACTCAAATCTGTATCATTATTTATAAATAAATCATTTCCATGTATTTTTTTTAATATCACCAAAACTAGAGGCCCGGTGCACAAAAATTTGTGCACTCAGGGGGCGGGGGAGGGGAGGTCCCCCAGCCCGGCCTGTGCCCTCTCGCAGTCTGGGACCCCTCGGGAGATAACGACCTGCTGGCTTAGGCCTGCT
>NW_005366834.1:1529523-1542544 GCF_000412655.1 Myotis brandtii
TCTGCCCCCTGGTGGTTAGTGCACATCATAGTGACTGGTCAACCAGTCGACTGTCTGGCCCCTTATGGTCAGTGCACGTCATAGCAAGCGGTTGAGCAGCTTTAGCATATCATTAGCATATTATGCTTTGATTCATTGAATGGATGACTGGACGACTGAACACTTAGCATATTAGGCTTTTTTGTATAGGATATCGCACTGATTTTCCTATATAGGTTTAAAAATAACTGAAATAATGCAAGCATTCAATGATTTTTAATAAAATAGGCAAATAAAAATGTTACAGAAGAACTTTTCAGGTATAAATAATCTGACCAAATTATGCAAATATGAACTCTGATTATTATGATTTAATATTATATAAAATCACCTGTGTAAGATGCTTGGAACAGGTTAGGCCTGGTCTAGGAGATGTAGCCCTTGTGTGTAGGGCTTGCTATTAATTTTCTAGTGCTGCCTTCATAAAGTACCAGCCAGTGGGAGGCTTAAAACAACAGAAATTCAGTTTCTCACAGGTCTGGAGAGTAGAGTCCAAAGTCACAGTGTCAGGAAGCCCATGCTTCTTCTGCTACTTACAGAGGCAGTTTTCTTCTTTGCCTCTTCAAGCTTCTAGTGGCCACAGACATCCCTTGGCTTGTGTCAGCATAATTTCAATCTTTGCCTCCAACTTCAGATAGTATTCTTCCAGTATTTCTTCCAGTGTCCAAATTTCCAAGTTTCCCCTTTAGAAAGAACATTAGCTATCTATACTAATAATGGGGTAATATGCAAATTGGTTGGGACACCGTCACAGTAACGACTGATCAGAAGGCTGCATGCACAGCAGACGAGGGTGGGTGGGGACTTGCAGCATCGGGGACGAGGGTGGGGTCGCAGCAGAGAGGCCTCTCTGTGCGCCTGTGCTGGGGGTCCACAGGTGCACGAAGAGGCCTCCGCCACGGGCCTGGCCCCTGCCAGGGGTCCGCAGGTGCACGGAGAGGCCCCTCCGCCATGGGCCCACCTGGGGTTCCGTAGGCACACAGAGAGGCCTCTTCCATGGCCCGGCCCAGGGGTGGGGCTGTGGTGGGAGCCTCGGTGCTCCTGCAGTGGGGGTCCACAGGCTTCCGCCGTGGCCTGTCCCGGGGTTCTGCAGGCCTCCCCCGACTCTGGCCTACCTCTTTGGGGCAATCCATTGAGGAGCCCCGGATGGTTGAGTGGGGCCTACCTCTTTGGGGTGATGGATTGCGGGGCTCCCGCACGATGACAGGGCACAGGCCAGGCTGGGGGACCCCCCCACGAGTGCATGAATTTTGTGCACCAGGCCACTAATCCTATCTAATAATAGACAAACAGGGTAATTGACCTTCACTACGCTTCCCATTGGCTAATCAGCAAAATATGAAAATTAACCGCCAACAAAGATGGCGGTTAATTTGCATATGTAGGCGGGAAGCGGCAGAGCGAAGACTGAAGGCGGCTCCTGCCGGAGCGAAGGCCTGGGTCCCTGGTGCGGAAGGAAAACCGGTGCAGGCAGCCAGGGGAAGGGAAGGCCTATTGCACTAATCTTTTCGTGCAACAGGCCTCTAGTATTGGATAAAAGGCCACTTTTTTTTTTTAACTTAATTACCTCAGTAACGATTATATTACCAAATAAGGTCACATTTTGAGATACTGGGATTTAGGACTACAACATTTCTTTATTGGAGGACAAAATACAAACCATAACAGGTTTTAATGTTCACACAGGAGGGTTTTTTTTTCTTCCTGTTTTCTAGATCAAGTAATGGGACCTGTTTGAAAGCAGTGTTATATTAAATGTATTGAGAAAATGAAACATGGTACATGTTCAGTAAGTACTTGGGGTGTCATTTTTAAGAAAAAACATGTAAATTATACTTTATGGCTGTATACTTTGTACTGGTGACCAAATTTTATATTGGTTATATATCAAAGCTTCACTTACATTTGCATTGGTTGATATGATATTTTCAAGATTTAGAAAAAACAACAATACTCAGCTAAGTTTGAATCTAAATTAAACAACAAATAATTTATTATAATATATGGATTACATTCTATATTTATTTTTAATCCTATTTGTCTTATGCAGTGGCAAGATGATTTATATTTTAATATTTTTATAAGCATCAATTTTAGAGAAGTTGTGATAATCTCAATCTACTTTGATAAGGTAGGAAAAGAAAAACAGAAAAATACAATTAGGAAAAAATAAATATCTTTGCAATTTAAGATAATCTTTTTGTTATGAATCACCTTAAGTCCAGAATTTAGAACTTTATGGGAGCTGTAACATACACTAAGCAATTAAAATGCAGTTCAAAATCACACCTTTAAAGTTTTCTTGTTTTAATTATCTCTTACAAAAATATCAGGTTCTTTGCAGCTGCTTTTTAAATGGGTCATCCCCAAACAATAAATAGATCACCCAACAAACTAAAAAGTAATAATAATAATAAAGTCCAGGAAAGATACTTGATTAAATTTATATTGATAAAGTACTTCTGATTGTCTAAGAACTTAAATGACACAAATTTTATGAGAAGGAATGAAGTACATTTAAATAAAGATAATAGTTTCAAAGAATAGAAACATAATGGAAGAAAATGTGGCTCAGGTTTGGATAATAACTAGGTAAAAAAAAATGTGTATGTACTAGGTGTACCAGTTAATAATGTGGATTTTTTTCAATAGATGGAGTTACATATATATTGGTATATATGTGATTTGATATGTATGCTATTTTGTCATATTGACAGAAAGCTTCAAAACTTCATATGTCAAATTTTCTGAAGGTGTTAATATCATAGATATTTTTATGCTTAAAAATGTTGAATTTCGTGCCAAAAAAAAGAGCATTTGCAGGAAGTTTTAGTTCATTATTTTATTTTGAAGAAAAAGTTATCGTATACTTTGGGAAGCTTATAGTGAACATGCTCCATCCCAAAATACTTGTGAACGCTGGTTTAAATGCTTTAAAAGTGATGATTTGGATGTGAAAGACAAAGAATGTCCAGGTCAACTGAAAAAGTTTGAAGATCAACAATTACAAGCATTATTGGATGAAGATGCGTGTCAAACTCAAAAACAACCAGGTGGAAACCATTAATACGGATTGCTACCAACAACAAATACAATTTGAACCATGACCAGAATGGGCCAGAAGACACGGCAAAGTAATTTTGCCTCATGATGATGCACCATCACACATTTCAAAACCAGTTAAAGACACATTAAAAGATCTTGCCTGGCCCTGAATGGTTTGGCTCAGTGGATAGAGCATCGGCCTGCAGACTGAAGGGTCCCCGGTTCGATTCCAGTCAAGGGCATGTACCTTGGTTGTGGGCACATACCCAGTGGGCGGTGTGCAGGAGGCAGCTGATCGATAAGTTCTATTGGGACAGTATCCACAAATTACTTGAAAGATGGGGGAAATGTGTAGCTAGCGATGGACATTACTTTGAATAAAGCACTTTTAATGTTTCTCGTGAAATTATTGTGTTTTCTTTGATTATAAAATCCGCTATTAATAACCAGTACACCTAGTATATGTGTGTGTGTATGTTGGGTATGTGTTTTAAAAATAACATAAGTTCTGGCTGGTGTGACCCTTGTTGGTTGGGTGTCATCCTTTTCTCAGATAGGTTGCCAGTTTGATTCCTGGTCAGTGAGCATGACTGGTGTGATCCCCAGTATGGGGCATGCAGGAGACAAACAATTGATGTTTCTCTCTTATATCAATCTTTCTCACTTTCTCCCCCTCCCTTTCCCTCTCTCTAAAAAAAATACAATTAAAATTAATAAATGAATAAAACAAAATGCCGTGGTTGGCATTCCATCCTTTAAAAATAAACAATAACGTATAAGGAGGAAATCCTATATAATAAAAGCCTAAAATGCCAACCATTCGTTCGACCAGTCTCTATGATGTGCACTGACCACCAGGGGGCAGACACTCCAACAGGTAGGTTAGCTTGCTGCTGGGGTCTGGCCTATCGGGACTGGGCTAGACGGGCTAGACAAGCCCTGTAGCCCTCCCGCAGTTTCTCCCTGGACTCTAAAATATTTCTTCTAATTAATTTCCTTTCAATGTGCACAAATGCATGCACCAGGCCTTTAGTACAAGATATAAAATGGTCCATTCTCAAGCAGAAGTTCCATAATCACTTATATAATTTGAACAGTGAAACTGAGTTGTGGATAAGAAATCAGAGGTTGAAAATTAAATAAAATTGCAAACACTTTCCCTTGCTTTACAATTTTAATATTTTACCTTAAGTATCCAACACCAGCCTCCTGATCCTTGTTCTTCCATCCCTGCCCAACCCAGAATACACCTCCCAGTGTCTTTCCTCTCAGTAAATAGCAGCACCATCTACTCTGTTTTTCATACCAACAAATTGTTGCATAGTATTCCACTTTTCTTCCTTATTTTCATTTACTAGGACTCTCTCATCACCTGATATGTAGATATAGACATAAACATATAGATATATTTGTAAGAAGTTGGTTTATTGTCCCTCTCACCACTGAACTGTGAGGTACAAAAGGGAAGGGATTCTCATTGAATCACAGTTTCTAAGCAATGCCTGGGGCAAAATGAATAATCAAAAACATGGATCAGTTCCAAATAAACAGATACAGTAAATCTCTCTAAATTGGTATGAATCTTTTCACTAATGACTTACATCTTGTTATATCTGTTAAATATGTTTTTGTACTTTACTAGTATTACTGTTGCTTTAAACATATACATATTTAAGAATTTTAAAATATTATGCCATACTAATATTAATTATATAATTTTGAGGTTAGAAAATGCTCTTTCCTTCACCTTCCCAGTTTTATTAAGGCAAAATTAACAAAAAATGTATATATTTAAGATTTAAATATATGTATAAATATATGCATACATTTATAGATGTATGGCAGTGGTTCTCAACCTTCCTAATGCCGCGACCCTTTAATACAGTTCCTCATGTTGTGCTGACCCCCAATTTCATTGTTACAAATTGAACATAATTAAAGCATAGTGATTAATTACAAAAACAATATGTAATTATATATGTGTTTTCTGATGGTCTTAGGCAACCCCTGTGAAAGGTCGTTCAACCCCCAAAGGGGTCGCGACCCACAGGTTGAGAACCGCTGATGTATGGTAATGTTCATATATATGTACACATATATAAACATTGTTAACTGACTATTACCACAATCAAGCTAATTGACATATCTATCACTTCACAGTTACATTTTTTGTAAGAACACTCGAAGTCTACTATTACAGCAAATTGAAAGTACACAATATATTAACTATAGCAACCGTGCTGTAAGTTAGGTTTCTAGAACTTAATCATTTTTAAAATGAAAGTCTGTATCATTTTGCCCACTCCTGTCCCCAATAAACATTGCTCTACTCTCTGTTTTTATTTATGTATTTATGTATGTATTTATTTATATTAAAAACATTTTTATTGATTTCACATAGGAAGAGAGAGGGAGAAGGAGGTAGAAACAACAATGATGAGAAAGAATAATTGACCAGCTACTTCCTGCTCACCCCCAACCAGGGATTGAACCTAAAACCCAGAGCATGTACCCTGACCAGGAATCAAACCAGTGACCTCCTGATTCCTGAGTTGATGCTCAATCACTGAGCTACACTGGCCAGGCTGCTCTCTCTTTTTATGAGTTTGGAAACAAGTAAGGTGATAGAGGCTCCATGACACTTGTTTTCAGTAATGGTCAAATTATCAGATCTTGATAGCTGCAGAGGTGACCATTTGATATTCTGCTGATTTTAAGAGTGAATTCTTGACAAGGAATTAGTTTCAGTTGGGACAGTTGTACAACAGCAATAGTGTCACCTTGGGTCATTTTAATGTGTTTTTAGGCACAGTTCATTAATATTGTTTTCTATCCCTCACACAATGATCCAAATGAACTAATATTTTCTTATTCACACCAAGTCAGCTTCTGTTGCTTGCTTCTAAGACTTGTGCATGAGACAGAAAAATCTCATATCCATTAGAGATTGTGCTTGATATAAACTATCATTGACAAAATATCTGACAGTAACTTAAAAATGGCTCCCCCACCTAATGGCCTAAGATATCCAGAAAGACAACATCAGTGCATTGATTCAAAAGCCCAAAGCTGACAGTGCCAAGATTTCTGTATTTCCTCTTAGCCATGTGGGGTCATATGATGATTGTTAATAGATTCAACCATTTAGACAAATCTTGTTTAGTAAAAGAGGTTATAAAACTAAAATGCAAAGGGCACTAGGAGGTGGGCATATTAGGGCTACAAAACTAGCAGAATTTTCCAGTAGATGTGCTTGTGTCTAATTGGCTCATATTGTACCACAGAACCACCAAAATTGCAATATAGGCCAATGACTTAGTTTAATAGTTGGGTACATTGCTGCCCCAAATTAAATTGTGATGTGTGTTTAAAGAAAAATCTAGCCTGAATATATCGTTCAGGATAACATATAGATAACACAACTCTCTAGCTATTTTACACCAAACTATACTTGTTTACTATGGGCAATCCTGTATTTATAATAATAACAAAAGTATAGAGGAATAGGTATGTTTTTAGGAATGAACTTTAAATAACATTATATCAACAGAACTAGCCCACCAAAGGCCATGCTTCTCCATTGGTCAGAAAGCTGCTAACCTAACTACTGACGTGTCAGTCACGCCCCATTAGTTATAATCTTGGAATCAAGAGAAAAATGTGGTAATGTCCCTGCTCCAGCCCTAATGGATGGCTCTCGTGTATTTCCCAACTATAGCACTGGAACTAGTCCTAATTTAAGTCTTATATGAAACCAAATGAAATAGAACCAAAATCACCTCAGAAAGAATATCTGAAGAGAAGTTTAATTTTTAAATTTAAATCTCTACTACACAGAAGAACATACCAGAAACCTCTTGTGAGATATGCAGGACCATACCTAGTATAATTCTTTATTCAAACCCATAGTTATTACAGTAATTAAAGTGGAGGGAAGTAAATATTAAATCTTCAATTTTTTATTCTGCTTAAAATTCTAAGTTCCCAAAAAAGCATTCGAGGTTCTGCCAAACTCTTTCCTACCAACATCCCTGTTTCGTCTCTAACAATTCTGTTGAACACTTCACTATATTCAGCCTTAGACACCCTATGGTTCTCTTTGTTTTCCAGATTCTTAAATTTAATTTTTCATACTTTACCAGTTTCATGTATTTCCCAGCAAAATTCTAGTCTCTTCTTAAGATATAGCTGTGCTATAATCTTCTACTAAATTCTTAATCTGCTATCCTATGACTTTTGTTTCTTTCTCCTTAAGAACATTTCCTAATACTCTTTGAATATATCTCTGATTTTACTTGCCTCATTTTGTTTTAATTATCTTGATGGGCAACTTGTCTTTCCTATGATATTATGAGTTACATGAGGAATGGATTTATGTTCACTTATATGTTGGGAACACATTACTCAGTGCCTGGTACTTGCAAGTTGTCAAAAAAATGTTTATGCGAGGAAAATAAAATCAATTGACAAGACCACCTTCAGAAAAAAGCAATGATTATCAATTTTAAAGAAAAGCTTTTACCTGAGTGTTATTTGAGCTTTTTTAAGTGTGAGGATTACCTGGAATAAACATAATGGTTAAAATCAATTCTTTGTACATAAGTAAAAATTTACGTATACTTGTGAATATAAAAATTAAGATGTTGTTGTGAGCAATAAGCTCCAGTTTCTTAAAATTATTTATATGTTTTCCTACTATGAAACATTAGTTATTTGCATAATCTAAATATGTTTTATTATCTTGTATTTTAATGAGGTTGTTTATGTCTGCAGTGATAGAAAATACTAAAGACTTTCTAAAAAATAATCTAAGACTGAAAGTTTTCAAAACAAATTTTTAACCTGATTTAAAAATTATAATTTTTAAAAATGCTAGAGTTATATTCTATATCCGTATCCAAGTCTTCTGCTAGGAAATACATTTTCTTTAAAATATTGTGATTTATTTATACCTTATTTTTTTTACTATCAAAGTTACAGGCCTTGTTTATTTTCCCTAGCAAAAAAATAAATATAAATAATTCTTTAAAGTTTCCAGGAATAAACGAATGCAGAAGGACATCCTCTTCTGTGATTAGTTATGTTCCTTAGAAGATCTCACAACAATTACATGTTTTATTAACTAGGAATGTATTTTTTCTACATTCTCTAAATTTAGTTAAAAGTAAAATAGAAGGAAATCTTACCTTTGCGACAGCATAGATAGACCTAGAGAGCATTATGCTAAGTGAAATAAGCCAGTTAGAGAAAGACAAGTACCATATGACTTAACTTGTATGTGGAATATAATTAACAAAATGAACTAATCAGCAAAATAGAGACATACTCATAGATAGAGAGGCAGGTTGACAGCTTTCTGGGTGGGTTGGGACAACAGTGCAATGATTGCCAGGGGGGAGGAGTGATGAAAGGATGGGGAGGAGGGTTTAGAGGGATAAAGATGGATGGAGACTTGACTTGGGGTGGTGCATACACAATACAGTGCACAGGTAATGTGTTGTAGAATTGTGTACCTGAAACCTATTTAATTGTTTAATCAGTGTCACTGCAATAAAATCAATGAAAAATAAAAAAAAATCTTAAAATAGACATGCAATATCCATATGTACTTATGTCTGCTAACCTATCTTTTAGAAAATGCTCTCTATTAAAAAAAAAATAACTGCTCAGAGACTATTTTGTCTACTCTATTGTTACTTTGATTAGTGATTTGAAAATTAAATCTTAAAAAAGTACTCCAATATATTGACATCCCAATAGTGGATTTTTAAAAAGCCACTAATAAGTTCTCCCAATATGGACTTATTTCACGTGGGGCAATCAACAATCATTTTCCTTCGAATGCCACCCAATATTTCCTCCCAAGGAAAGGAATCCTGTCGATATTTTTGGCAATCCCCAAAGCTTAGGGGACAGATCTTTTTTGAGACTTTCATATGGTCCTGTAGATTTTTAGTACAGGTTGCTTTTCCCTAAGCATTAGAATTCTGGACTCCGAAGGCTGTGGTAAAAGCATAGCATAAATGTAATTGGGTTTTTCAAGGTTTCTCTAAAGTTCAGCAGGGATTTAAAATGAAGAATTTCAAGCCAGTCTGGCTATAAATAAATTATGCTCTTTAATGTTCAAACCAAGCACTTTTTTTTTTCTTGTCAGCAGAAGGAAAAATAATCATCATTGGAAAAAAATAAAATCTGGCTTCTAAGTCAAAGTAGTTTTTATCCTTGCCTTCCTGTTTTTGTTACTAGAGATCAAAGTTCTTATGAAATTACTCCTACTTTTGCTTTGGGAGTTAGGTGTGATATAAATTAAACTATTTCACTTACAAAATGTTTTAATTATTCAACTCAAAATGAGTTGGTGGAAAGAAACAAAATATATACACGCATACATATACATATAAATACACACACACACACACACACACACATATACATACATACATAGTTGACCCTTGAACAACATGGTTTGAACTGCACTGGTCCACTTATTTGTGGACTTTTTTTTCCAAATATTTTAGCTGCCATTATCATTGTTCCTTATTCTTATATACCACATGATCTCACTAATATGTGGAATATAATGAACAAAATAAACTGACAAACAAAATACAAACAGAGGCATGAATACATGGAAGAGACTGACAGCTGTCAGAGGGGAGAGGATAGAGGAATGGATACAAGAAGGTGAATAGATTAGTCAAAGAACATGTGTGCCTAGCCCATAGACACAGACAACAGTGTAGTGAAGGCCAGGGGATGGGGGCAAGGGCTGGGGGCTGGGCAGAGGTGGGTATGGGGACATCTGTAATAGTGTCAACAATAAAACAACTAATTCAATAAGCAAAGGTATTTTTACTTTAATACAATCACATTTAAAAGCACTAATAAAAAATTAATTTTCATATATAAATCTAACAAAATGTGGAAAAGTACAAAACTCTCATATAGGAAATGAAAAATATCTCAAGTAATGAAGAGATATTCTATGTTCATTGATTGAAAGACTCAATGTTGATAGGTTGTCAATTATTCCTAAATTTATCTATGGATTCAATATAAATATAATCAAAATATCAGCAAGCTATTTGCAGATATTTACAAACTGGTTTACATGTAAAGTCATAAGATCTAAAAATAACCAACACAATACTGAAGAAGAGGAATAAAGTTCATGGACTCACAGTAACCAATTTCACTGACTAATTATAAAGTTACAGTAATCAAGACAGATTACAAATACACATATGAAAAGATGCTCAACATTATTTATAATTAGAAAACTGCAAATTAAAACAGCCAGGAGAAACCAGGACACACCTATTTGGGTAGGTACAATTAAAACCTACTGGTGAGAATGCAAATAACAGAAACTTTCATTCCTTGCTAATGGAATGCAGAGTAATATAGCTGCTTAGGAAGACAGTCTGGCAGGTTTTCACAATGGTAAATATAGTCTGAACAAACAATCGCACTCCTGGGTATTTACAAGAATATTGTAAAAATGTGTTCTATACAAAAGCCTGTACATGAATGATTATAGCGGCATTTTTCAGTTATGCTCACTCCTCCCAAACTGGAAACAACCAAGATGTCCTTCCATAGGTGAATGGATAAAGGATGGTATATCCGTACAATGGAATATTATTACTCAGTGATAAAAATAAATGAGCAATCAACATATGAAACAACATAAATGAGTCTTAAATACATATTGCTAAGGAAGGAAGCAAGTCTGGAAAGACTACATGCTGTATGATTCTAATTATCCTATACAATAAAAGGCTAATATGCAAATTGTCTCGACCAGCAGTTTGACCGGGAGTTCGACCAGGGAGTGGGGCTGGCCAGCCAACCACTGGCAGCCCCTCCCCCCAGCTGGCCCCATCCCTGATCGTCCCCCCCATCGGGGGGTGGGGCTGGCCGGCCAACCTCCTGCATTCCCTTCCCCTGGCTGGCCGGGCCTGATCGGCCCCCAGACCCCACTTGTGCACGAATTCATGCATCAGGCTTCTAGTATGTAATAACTGAAAACTCAAAAACTGTAGAGTACAGATTGGTAGTTACAAAATAGTCATAGAGATGTAAAGTCCAGCATAGGCAATTTAGTCAATATATTGTAATAACTATAGATCGTGCCAGGTGGGTACTGGAAATATCATAAAGTATATGATTGTCTAACCACTATGCTGTATACCAGACCTAATACAAATTATATTAAATGCAATATATAATTTAAAAAAACTAACTATAGAGATAAATGTTTGCCGGTGATATACGGGGAAGGGTTAGAAAGAGAAGATTGAGTGGATATTGTTTATCTGAATTTTTCCTTTAATTTTGCTTATTTTACATTTTACTCAACCTGTACATTAATATCAGTTCCACCCTAAAGTTTTCCTAACATTCTTATTTTTTAAAAAAACATATATTTATATTGATTTCAGAGAGGATGGGAGAGAGAGATAGATAGAAAGATCAATGATGAGAGAGAATAATTGATTGGCTGCCTCCTGCATGCCTCTTACTGGGCATGTGCCCTGACTGAGAATCGAACCTTGACCTCCTGATTCATAGGCTAATTCTCAACCCCTGAGCCACACTGGGTGGGCTAAACATATTCATAGGCCGATTCTCAACCCCTGAGCCACACTGGGTGGGCTAAACATTCTTCCTTTTGATGACCTTGCAAATTAGACATTAGTTGCATTAAATATCTAATATTATAGAAGTTAAAATTTAATTACACATACATTACAATAACTATACATTTTGTTTCTTCACCAAGTTTGTAGACTACACAATGAGTAAAATCTTTCCAAATCCATAGTTGTGACCCTAATGTTCTCTATATTCTAGGCATGTTATGTTAATAAAATAAGTTGTCATCGATTACATAGAGAATAAATACTTATTGTTACACAGGAAAATAAAAGCCACGTCATGAGAGATCCATATTTTCTGCGTATTGTCACTCTTCTAAAAGTTGTAATTTTATAGACTATATTATACTTTTTAATAAACTTTAATGCATATACATATTTAATTTTGGAGGATGTTTATTAAAGTTTGGAACAGTGAAACAAGAAAGTCTGGGGAAGTGAGCCTAGGCTGGTCTACACCCTATCATTTGTGGAAGGAAGGTAGCAAATTCCTGAATTTCACTGCAGGCTCAGATAAAGTTTGCAATTGTGACCAATTCTATGATGATTTGTTAAGGTCTTCTGCATTTAAAAGCTGAAACTCATCTGGTTTACGGTTAAGTTGATTAGGGCATATATTTCCAACAGAGAAAGCATGGTTCCATAGACAAATTTTAAGGGTCCATGTGATTCACAGCAGAGAGAAATATAATTCTAAATTATAAACCTTTCTCTGCCCACAGCATTCATTTTTTTCCTCTTTTCTTTCTTTATCTTTTCCCTTTTAAAAATAAAAACTCTAACTGATTTTTTGGCAGAAAAGCTAGAAAAGGAAATCATCAGCCATGAAGGAGAATATCTGAGCTGTTGGCAAATGCTTAAGTAAAATGAAGCTAATGTGAAATGGAATTTGCATTCTAGTCATTGGTGTGGTATATAATCAAGTACTGTATGCAGTTAAATGAGTCTTTTGTCTGGCTGTAATGAACATCTACATCCATCCTAACAGTTAATGAGGAATAAATGACTTATTATCCACGAATGGCTGTGTCTAAATGGCTCCACAACAAAAACAGAATATTAAAACGTGTAGCTAAAATAGATCTTAAATGATAATGAACTTACTTAGATTATTAATTAATTTTTAAAACATCATAAGGTTCACTGCTTTAGGACGAAATCAGCACTAGACCAAGTACAAGCACAATCATAGGTTCAATGTTTGAATTTAAATAGGATTTAATGCATATGTGTTTTTGTGTATACACATGTAATATGTGTATATATGTATACACACA
>NW_005366834.1:1542645-1554764 GCF_000412655.1 Myotis brandtii
ACATTTAAAGAAAAAATGTCCTTGGTAAGACACCTTG
Organism: Myotis brandtii; assembly: GCF_000412655.1. Taxonomy (NCBI): domain Eukaryota; kingdom Metazoa; phylum Chordata; class Mammalia; order Chiroptera; family Vespertilionidae; genus Myotis; species Myotis brandtii. The sequence continues at coordinate 1,542,683 of NW_005366834.1, forward strand.
GCCACCTTAAATATAACAGCACCTGATTAAGCTTACCTGCCCCAAAGTGCTGCAATTCATACTTAATACATTAATTTATAATTTATAATTGTAAATTTTTAAAAAAGTGAGAATGCCATATTGAAATATTTGCTTTGAAATGTATGCACATATTTTGAAATAATGAGGGGATTATTTGTGAAAGCTGAGTATCTTTTAGAATATAGCTTTTAGAAAGAAATTATAATTTTATCCTTTAGTCATAATAGTTCTATATATCATTTTAATTAACTAAAATAAAATAGAATTTTAAAACAACTTCATCCATAATGCTTTGTGGTGAAAAATTCAAAGGCAGCTTTTCTTAATCACTAAATGATAATGAGAGCAACTTCTAAAAATGGGTTATTTCAGACATTGTCTAAACCACCCCCTCAGACTTCAGAAAAAAATTATTATAGCTTTTAATGTATCCATTTATTTTATTTAACTCCAACATGGTTTCAACTACCTTTATCTCTAGCTCAGGAAACTGCAGTCATCTCCAAGTGACCAACAATGATTCTGTCCTCACCTATATTCAGTCCTTCTGATCCATTTCTCTCCCTGAAGGCAAAGTAATCTATTAAAGTATCATATTTGAGTGCATCTCCCCTATTACTGACTGTTCAGGTCTTCTTATTTTTTTTTAGGGTTGGGCTCAAATCCTTTCCTACCTGTTCTGCTTCTTCTACTTCATGTCCTCCTTTGCTCTTTACTGATGCACAGTACAATTGAAATGTTCTTCTACTGAGCCATGCACTATTTCCAGGGACCTTTTTTATGTCTTACTAGAGGCCTGGTGCATGAAATTCATGAACAGGGGAGGGGGGCAGGTCCCTCACCCTGGCCTGCACCCTCTTGCAATCCAGGACTGCTAGCTCCTAACCACTCGCCTGCCTGCCTGATCGCCCCTAACCACTCGCCTGCCTGATTGATCCCCCCTAATCCCTCTGCCTGCTTGCCCGATTGCCCCTAACTACTCGCCTGTCTGCCTGATCACCCCTAACGGCCTCTGCCTCGGCCCCTGACGCTGCTGCTTAGTCCAGAAGGACATCCAGAATGATGTCTGGAAGGTCTTTCAGCTGTCTGGTCTAATTAGCATATTATGCTTTTATTATTATAGATTATACACACATTTCATTTTCCCTGAATCATTTGTTTTCCAGGAAAAATTACCCTGAACTTCCTGATCAGTTGAAAATCTGTTGTCAGTTTCCATACATAACCTACATATTTCTCTGGAAGAATTTTCCAAAGTTATTTTATTTTGTAGCCAGAAAGCCGAGCTTACACTAAACCACAGGGCAACTTTATGTAAATCAGAAATTAAGACCTGACACTATATAGTATCATATGGTAAACAGAATGAGTATTAGATTTCAGCCACTTTGTGCCACATATAGTAGAAATACAATAAATTAATGAAGGACATTTGATCAAGAATATATACAGATAGCAAGTTGTCTTAGTTTTCTGATATGTATTTCTGAAGAGGACAGAGATATTCAAAGATGGTGTATCAATATCAGTAATACATGTTACAAATTCTTACTATGCTTTATTTCATGAGTAAATGACTAAATTACAGAAATATAAGGAACCTGTGCCTTTCAGAAGCTAAACATTTTCAAGATTAATTGCATTTGGACACAAAATTGGCAGACAACTGTACATTTGGGTTTAGTTCAAAGTGATATCATGCTCTCTCTGTTAAGTTTTAGTATTCTAAAGTACCTTTAATTCATGCATATATCACAGGGTGCTATGGACAAATTAACATTTGTTGTTTGCCTGCTAAGTGCTAAGACAATGGTGGAAAAATAGCAAGGGGCCCTAGACGGTTTGGCTCAGTGATTGAGCATTGGCCTGTGGACTGACGGGACTCGGGTTCAATTCTGATCAAGGGCACATGCCCGGGTTGCAGACTCCATCCCCAGTGGGGAGCATGCAGGAGGCAGCCAATCAATGATTTTCTCTTATCATTGATGTTTCTTTTCTATCTCTCTCTCTCCCTCTCCCTTCCTCTCTGAAATCAATAAAAATATATTAAAAACAAAACAAAAACACAGCAAGGGTATTGTCCAGTGTAGATACAGTTCATGATCAGTGGAAAGTAAAAATAAGACTATAGCCCTAACCAGTTTGGCTCAGTGGATAGAGCGTCAGCCTGCAGACTCAAGGGTCCCGGGTTCGATTCCAGCCAAGGGCATGTACCTTGGTTGCAGGCACATACCCAGTAGGGAGTGTGCAGGAGGCAGCTGATCGATGTTTCTCTTTCATCGATGTTTCTAACTCTCTATCCCTCTCCCTTCCTCTCTGTAAGAAATCAATAAAATATAAAAAAATAAGACTATAGAGAGAACAGAGCAAAGACACATTTGTATTTACATTGATTATACACAATGAAAAAAATTGCAAAGAAGATGGTAAGTTTCATGTATAACCTGATATTATGCTAATTTTATAGTGGAATGACAAAACTTAGAAGTAACATTCTTATTTGGTATCCACAGAACTGGGGGGAAAAAAGGAGAAAAATTTATTTGAAATAAAATTAAAATAAAAACAAAAGTGTAATTCCTAACTTCTTGTTGTATATTGATTTTTCCCATTGAGAAAAAAAAATGATTGCTCTGTCTGGAAAAGTTTAGCAGACACAATGCATTTAGACATAAGTAGGCCAACTGAAAAATCTATCAGATATTTCTGGTTCAAGCATTCATCGAAAGGATCAGTTGAAAGTGCAAAGATATAGAACTCATGTGATAGGAAAGGATGCTCTTTGTTAGAGAAATAAAAAATTAATGTATTTTCTTTATAGGGTGGGGTAAAAGTAGGTTTGCAGTTGTGAATTTGTGAAACAGTTTATTCTCATATTATTAATTATTATATTTTCATATGATCTACTGTAAATCCACTTTGCCTCACCCTGTAATAGTGATATAAAAATAGATGAAATACAGTTTGTAAATTTCTATAATGGTAAGGATAGCTGAAGAAAGTTACAAGAAAACCTAAACAAACATCTTAGTACAATGTTTTAATGACTGCTTGAACTACACACATACACAAAAATACATTATCTGATGACAACCTTCATTTCTATAGGATTATTTTGTGGAATGCACATATTAAAATTTTGTTAGGACTCTCACCAAATGATATTTCGGCCCTGTAAAAAAGTGAAATGTTGATTAAATTAATATCTTTGTTAAACTTTCATTAGGAAAAAAATAGAACTATAAAGGATTTAATATTAACATTTTAGTATCGATTAAAATTATAGTATCAATCTAGATTTTTCCCACAATGTCCCCTCATAAAATATAATTGTCCATAAATGACTGTAGTTTATAATCGTAAGTGGCTTTTAACAAGAGATATAAAAATAAGCCATAGAAAATGAAGCACAGATAATATCTTCAAAATTGTTCAATTCTTTTCATAGCAAGTTGGTTCTAAGTCATAAAAGCAACACTTTACTTCACATACCTGTCAAAAGTTACAGATATCTGTTTGGACAGCTGGGTTCTAAAGCAATGAAATCAACCGAGAAAAAGTATGTGTAAATAAGCATACATTACTAGAAACACAAACAAACAATAACAACAAACTATAAAACATCCCTTAACTTTTTCATTTAGCCTAACTTTCAAATTTCAAGCTGTTTGATATGGGGTTCTTCATTATTTAGGCATAACTTCAGGTCTGAACATGACTGCTCCACTCTCTACCATACCTTGGCAACTATAGAAAGTTGTTTTCCAGAGGAGAGCTCTGAAAAACAACATGGTCATTTATGCACTTGCAAAGATGGTCATGTTTCACCCAAGAGCACAATATTGCTTGAAGCCAGTGACATTAATACCTAAAAGAATTGATTCTGAGGAGAGTAATAGATTTATTCCACTAATTTTATAATTCAATTGGACATTAACGTTAAATTTCAAGATTTCTTCGGGTTTATTTGTAGTTTTGTTATTTGATTTATTGTTTAGTTGGTTTACATTTACTCTCCTATGAAATTCATTGTTTTCCCCTATATTTATTTTACTTACATATTCCTGAGGCTTACCCAGGATATTACTTATTTTGGAGTACTGAAAGTGTATTAATTTATTTTAAAAAATTGTTCTCTAATACTAAGAGAAATAATAAAATATAGTGAGGAGAAGTTAGGCTCTGAAGGTAGACTTTATGGTGTTGAATATTGCAGTTACCAATAGAGATTATATAACTAAAAGTAACTTAACTTCTTCTTCCTTTTAATTTCCTCATCTGCAAAGTAGAGCTACTTATCTGACAGGGTTATTATAAGAATTAAAATTAATTCTCCTAAATTGCAGATTCATGGCATATTTGAACACTCAAAAATATACTATTTTTTCATATTGTTGGGGGGAAAAACAAATGATTTTACAAATCTATAAATTTATTCTATGTTTTATCATAACTATTTGATATTATTATAATAAACCAAAATCATGCATTTAACTTATTTTTTATAGTGCAAAGAAGTTTTCTACGATGATGAATACTTTGCCATCAATTTAAATATATTATATTATAGTCTCACATGAGTTTTAAATTTCTTATATAGTGGTTCACATGTACCTTAATTCAAATACTAACAGGAGAGAATGACTTGAAAAGCAAGCACTTTGGGATGCTTATTTAAATCTATGCTAGTTTTAAGCTTATTTATTATTTGTGTGATATGCTCCTAATATAATAGTGGGATTTTAGTGATTTCTGTGACAACAGATATTTTTCACATTAAATTAAAATATTTAATACTAAGGAAGATAGCTTATATTGTAGTCACAGCTGGGAGGCAATATTAAATAGTAATATTTCTTTTCCTACAAATGGTCAGGAGAGACATTATAGCTTCAGCATTTTCCCTAACATTTGTCATTACTTTATTATACTACATGCAGAACATATTTCTTCACTTAGGCATCTGTGCTAACATAAAGGATCCCAGAGGTATTTGCATATTTAACCTATTTTGATGATCTCACTCAGAAGTCCACAATTTTTCAAAAGTTTTCCCAAATTTATTAACAACAAATTACTGCACAGTACATATAATCAACTATTTACTTTGTCAAATTAATTTTAACACATTCATCTGATCAGTTATTTTGCATACCTGAACCATGAAAACTGGTTAACAAAAATGTCTCCATTTTTTATGACCTCATTTGACTACAGTAAAAAACTCTAATATCATTTAAAGGGGAAAATATGTTGGAAGTGGCAGGAAGGTTAATAACAAAAAGATTCTTCCTCTATATGTTTGACTGATAAGCCTTTGAAGACACAGAGAGATAGATGGATCTATATATATCTATATATAATGCTAAACTATAACATGAATTAGGAAAAGTGTGCAAGACCTAAAGGCACAGCTCATTTTAACTGCTAAAAACTTTGTAGCTGTTAATATTCTAAAGCCCATGGCAACTCTCTGCGAGAAATTTAATAAAGTCTTTGTTCCAGGAAAACTGATTATTACTGCAACAAACTTGTTTGGGAAATGCTACTTGATATTATCCCATGTCCTAGATGTTTTTATTCGACACCTATTTCCTTTCTTATGTCACACTAAAGAAAATTGGATATTTCCTGCACATTTTTATTTCATTGTAAGTTTATTTCAAAAGAAGTGTTCCCAGAGTAACTGTGAAAAAAAAAACCAACCAGAAAAATGGTTCACTACAATTTGTTTTTAACAACTTACATAACTCTACCAGAATTGGACCCAGCTTTGGTTAATTTTTATAATTGTTTTCTGGACAGCTACATCAAACATATTAGTATCTCCCATATTCCTTTCTTAACTTTTTATTATTATAATTATTATTATTATTATTATTATTGTCTAAAGTTTTACATATGTCTCCTTAAGGGAAATACTTTTAGTTTTTGCCCATTGAGTATGATATTGGCTGCAGGCTTGTCATATACAGTCTTTATTATGTTGAGTTATGATCCTTTTATTTCCACTTTGCTGAGAGTTTTTATCCAAAAAAGTTGCAGGATTTTATCGAATGCTTTTTTTGTCTATTGATAGGATCATGTGATTTTCATCCTTCATTTTATTTATGTGAAGTATCACATTTATTGATTTGCAAATATTTTACCAGCCTTGCTGTTACAGAATTTACCAGGTGACCGATAAATACACAGGAGTACCCAAAGATACAGGAAAAACCCACTTATTTTCAGATGTTTCACATGTACTAGTACTGTGACTCAGGGGGTCAGTTCTCCAAATCCTGAATAAACCAATATGGAGGAAACTTTCTCTTTATACCCTTTGGTTTCTTTGTCCTCCATGTATGGATTAGACTTCCGGACCTATTGTGGGCTTTGCAAAAAGCCCCATGTGTTGGGATGAGGGACATGAAACCACACCGAAAGGCCTAGTCTGGTGCCAGCACTGATAACCCCCTCCGGGGGTTGTGTATTGTTCATGGTTTATGGCCTCTGTAAAATGGGAGTAGTTCCTTTTACTCTACATCCTAGCCAGCACTTGTTTGTGGATTTGTTGATGATAGCCATTCTGACAGGTGTGAGATGGTACCTCATTGTCGTTTTGATTTGCATCTCTCGGATGGTTAGTGACTTGAAGCATGTTTTCATATGTCTCTGGGCCTTCTGTATGTCCTCTTTCAAAAAGTGTCTATTTAGATCCTTTGGCCATTTTTTACTAGATTATCTTCCTTTTGTTAAGTTGTATGAGTTCTCTGTAAATTTTAGAGATTAAATCCTTATCGGAAATATCATTGGCAAATATGTTTTCCCATGCAGTGGGCTTTCTTGTTGTTTTGTTGATGGTTTCTTTTGCTGTGCAAAAGTTTTTATTTTGATGTTTATTTGTTTATTTTCTCCTTAGTCTCCATTGCTCTAGGAGCTGTGTATGTAAAGATATTGTTACAACATATGTCTGCTATTTTGCTGCCTATGAAGTCTTATACGATTTTTATCTTTCCTAACGTCTTGAGGAACCACTTCAATATGAAGAGCAGAATGCTAAGAGATTAACATTAAAATACAAATACACCAGGAACTGACTTAACCAGTGAACTTATTTTCATATCACTTCTCCCCTCTTCTTTTTTCTCTCTCCTCCTTTACTCCATGTATATGTCAAACATAGAGAGTGACCTCTGATTTCTCTAAAATTTCACATTTCTCTAATTAAGTTTATTCCACTTTCCAGCAAACAGTTTTAGTCCCAATTTGGTGCATCCATGCTCAGCTTGTCTACACTAATAAAAGACAAAGATGCTAATTGACCGTCCCTTCGCTATCCCCAAGCCACACCCACCAGCCAATCAGAGCGACTATATGCAAATTAACCCAACCAAGATGGCGGCCAGCAGCCACAGAGCTGGAACAAGCAGGAGGCTTGGTTGCCCTGGTGATGGAGAAAGCCAAGCTTCCTGCCTGCTCTAGCCAGTTGTGGCCTCTGCAAAAGGCAACAAAGTTTCAATTATAGAAGCTAAATAAATCCCAGATACCTGCTTCCAGCCAGCCTCCACTGGGAACTTGGGTGGCTGGGAGCTGTGGCCAGCCTGCAAACAGTCATTCCCTCATCCAGGATGGCCACACCCTCATGGGGTGAGGGTCCCAGCTGGGGGGCTTGGCCAGCCTGCAAACAGCCATTAGCCCCTCATCCAGACTGGCCAGGCACCCCAGCGGGGACACCCACCCTGCAGGGGGGGTGGCCAGCCTGAAAACAGCCCTCAGCTCCTCACCCAGGCTGGCCGGGCACCCCAGTGGGGACCCCCACCCTGAAGGCGCTGTGGCTAACCGGCAAACAGCCATTAGCTCCTCACCCAGGCTGGCCAGGCACCCCATGGGAGGACCCCCACCCTGAAGGGGCTGAGGCCAACCCGCAAATAGCCATAAGCCCCTCACCTAGGATGGCCACCCCATCATGGGGTGAGGGTCCCCACTGGGGGCCTTGGCCAGCCTGTAAACATCCATGAGCCCCCCACCCAGACTGGCCAGGCACCCCAGCAGGACCTCCCACCCTGAAGGGGTGTGGCCAGCCTGAAAATGACCCTCAGCCCCTCACCTTGGCTGGCCAGGCACCCCAGTGGGGACCCCCACCCTGAAGGGGCTGTGGCCAGCCTGCAAACAGCCATCAGCTCCTCACCCAGGATGACCACACCCTCATGGGGTAAGGGTCCCCACTGGGGGGTTTGGCCAGCCTGCAAACAGCCTTCAGCCCCTCACCCAGGATGGCCACACCCTCATGTGGTAAGTGTCCCCACTGGGGGGGTTGGCCAGCCTGCAAACAGCCATCAGCCCCTCACCCAGGCTGGCCAGGCACCCCAGCAGGAACCCCTCCCTTAAGGGGGTGTGGCCAGTCTGAAAACGGCCCTCAGCCCCTCACCCAGGCTGGCCAGGCACCCAAGCGGGACCCCCACCCTGATCCGGGACACCCTTCAGGGCAAACAAGCCGGCCCTCACCCATGCACCAGGCCTCCATCCTATATAATAAAAGGGTAATATGCAAATTGACCCTAACAGCAGAGTGACTGGAAATCATTGGTCACTATGATACACACAGACCACCAGGGGGCAGAGGCTCAATGCAGGAGCTGCCCCATGGTGGTCAGTGTGCTCCCACAGGGGGAGCTCCACTCAGCCACAAGCCAGGCTGACAGGAGCTAGTACAGTGGTGTTGGTGGGAGCCTCTCCCGCCTCCTCAGCAGCGCTAAGGATGTCCGACTGCAGCTAGGCCTGATCCCCGCTGGCAAGTGGACATCCCCCGAGGGCTCCTGGGCTGCCAGAGGGATGTCTGATTGCCAGCTTAGGCCTAATCCCCCGGGGAGTGGGCCTAAGCCAGCAGGTGGTCATTCCCTGCGGGGTCCAGATTGCAATATGGCACAGGCCGGGCTGAGGGACCCTCCTGAGTGCACAAATTTTTAATATAATAAAACTAGAGGTCCAGTGCATGAATTCGTGCACCAGTGGGATCCTTCAGCCTGGCCTGCAGGATTGGGCCAAAACTGGTTCTCCGAATCCCCCAAGGGGTCTCGGATTGCGAGAGGGCGCAGGCCAAGCTGAAGGACTCCACTGGTGCAGGATTGGGACTGGGGAGAGACGCAGAAGGTAGGCCAGCTGGGGAGGGACCATTGGAGGGCTCCAGGGTGTGTCTGGCCCATCTTTCTCAGTCCAGATTGACCGTACCCCAGCAGCAAGCTAACCTACCAGTTGGAGCGTCTTCCCCTGGTGGTCAGTGCACATCATAGTGAGCGGTTGAGCGGCCTTGGTATATCATTAGCATATTATGCTTTGATTGGTTGAACGACAGACAATGGTTGACTGGACACTTAGCATATTAGGCTTTTATTATATAGTAGATATGGTTAACTTGCCATACTCTGTTTGGCTCATAGTCTGTTTGGATAGAGCATTGGCCTGTGGACTGAAGGATCCAAGGTTCTATTCCAGTCAAAGGCACATCCCCAGGTTACAGGCTTGATTCCCATTAGGGGGCATGCAGGACACAGCCAATCAATGATTCTCTCTTATCATTAATGTTTCTGTCTCTCTCTCCCTCTCTCTTCCTCTATGAAATGAATAAAATGATATTTTTAAAATATGGTTAACTTATTTGCAAAGTATCAGTGTTTCAGGTTATAGGGATTTACCAAATTATTTGAAGAATAATAAAACTTATGCTAAAAAAATCAAAACTCTAAGACTCTGCATCCCACATTGTCGAGGTAGCTAAGTAAATAATTTCTGTTGGAATGAAAATGTCTCCAAATATTTTTTTTTAAATCAATCAACTTTATGCTTAGAAACATTATCTGTAATTGCTCCTCCCAAAGTCTTTGTCCAGAACCATCTTTACAGCATTTTCTCTATACAGTATGTGTGTCATTTTTGAAACACAAGCTATCCTTGCTATATACAACAAGGAAGGCAAAAGGGGTACTGATGCCAGGTTAGCAGGCACGATTTATTACAGGAAATTTTCCTGCCCACCTGCAAAAGGGGAATGAAATTTGGACTTTTAAGGTGTGTCTGGAAAACAATCCAATAAAGAGAGATGGCTACAAATTAGCACAGATGGAAGTAAGCATGGAGCTAACCTGTTGTCAAGTACATAATTAAGATTCTTTTATTGATAATGCAATAGATCCTGCCACTAGAAGAGAAAATATTATCCCAAAGATTATTTATATGTTATAAAATAACCAAGGAACATTGCAATTCTATTGTTAAAGATAATCTTCCAACATAAAATGTACTTGTTAAAAAGGATTTTATTAGCAGCTGGTAAGGAACAATGCCATGGTAAAAATCATTGACATGCACAGAGGTGCTTTCAATATATCCTGAAACAATTTTTAGTGGAAGAGTTAACCTCTTTAACATCCAAATAATTTCAGGTTAAAGGCTTCTTTGGTTCATTAAGTTAAGTTTGTATAGAAATGTCAGTATACATAAAAATCTATGAGATACTATGCTCACATCAAAAATAAGTAGTCTGAAATGCCCTTGTATTTCATGATGGGAGTAGCCATGAACTTCTTTAAGAACCAGGAAGATAAATAACACAATAGTTAGAATTTGTTTAAAATAACAGAAGATGACCACCCAGATTTATTGTATGAAGACAATTTTTAGAAATCCAACATGCCAAATTCACAAGAGATATTGATCATGATACATATATTATAGAGAAATCTCTTTCAACATTGTTTTTCCTGTCAGTTACTATCAATTAGCTAAACCCTTAAAGCAAACTAGAAGTATCTTTTATTGGCATTGCATACTTTATTTATATTTTGAGAAAGTTGTGAGCCTAGTTTTGTTTTTATTTTGTTAGAAATCTGACATTAGCAACTCAAGGACTTAACTTGTAATAATAATAAAAAAACACGTGTTAATTTAGAAAAAGTAAATTTGTGTGCCTAGAAATGAATAATCACCTTGACTAAAATAGAAAAATACAACACGCCTTCACTTTCAATGTCTTTATTTACCAGACAAGCAATTTTCACTAAACAGTGATTTTAAACTCATCTGAGGAAAGAATAAAAGAGTATTTTGAATTGGTTTAGTTCAACTAATAGTTCTCAAGCGTGATTTATAAAGTATTGGGTGTCAGATTTTGTGTACTAAATAGGAAGAGCAGATGGTGATAATGAAATAACCAAACATTTAATGGCTTTTTAAATAATTGTATATATTTATTTTCACATAAAAAGGCAGCCTAAACACAACACATTCTATTTTAATTTGCTTTGATTAATTTGTAAAATTCAAACAATGTATAATATGTTTTAACCACAAACATCATTTTTTACCAAATTTTAGCCAAAATGAAATGATTGCTTAAAGCTAATGGCAACACTTGGCCATTGTGAATAATGCTGCCATGAACATAGGGGTGCATATACATTTGTGTAAAAATGATTTTGAGTTTTCTGGGTATATACCCAGGAGTGGGATTGTTGGGTTGTATGGTAGCTCTATTTTTAATTTTTTGAGGAATTGCCAGACTGTTTTCCACAGTGCTTGTACCAGTCTGGATAAAGAAAATGTGGTATATATACACAATGGAGTACTACACTGCCATAAGAAAGGATGAAATAGCATCATTTACAACAACATGGATGGACCTTGAGAACATTATGTGAAGTGAAATAAGTCAAACTGAGAAAGCTAATAACTATATGATTTAATTCATATGTGGGATATAAAATTGAAACTTATGTACAAACAGCAGTGTGGTGGTTACAAGAGGGAGGTGGGTGGGGGAAGCAAGGGGTCCTAATATGAGGTGACAGGAGGAGATTTGACTTTGGGTGGTGGAAACATGGTCTTATATACAGATTTTATAAATTAGTAATCCATACGTGTAACTTACATGTTCATGTTGACTAATGTCACCCCAATAAAATTTAAAATAATTAAAATGGGGGGAAAACAACTAATGGCAACAGAGGAAATAAAACAAAGTAACTAAAATATATACATTTTAATATTATATACAATTAGTGTTTAATTTTATTAATGAGAT
>NW_005366834.1:1554933-1559135 GCF_000412655.1 Myotis brandtii
GTATAAAACTTGATGAGTTTGAACACATGTATACACCCATGATGCAATGCTCAATTTTTAGAATAATAATGTACCCTGAGAAAATGAGCTTTCCTCTCCAAGGTTGGCATCCTCAACCATCTAACAACTTAAGTGAACCAAATATTTTTAGCTTTTATATAATCTTAGACTTAAATTTAAAAACATTTAAGTGGCCATATTTAGAATAAGAAGCTGGATACAACTGAGTAAAAGATCTATATATATAAAAAGCCTGTGGTTGTGACACCCTCACACCATAACGACTGATAACCAGGAGGCTGCATGCGTGTCAGGAGCACATGGGTGGGCGGGGCTGCGTGCTTGGCGAGGCACATGCAGGTGAGCGGGGACTTGACTCTGGGTCTCACGGTGCCAGCGAGACTTGATGCTGCGTCTCCGTGGGCACCAGCCCAGAGTCTGACAGGAGGGAGGAGGGAGCCAGATACCCGCAATATTAAAATATTTCCTCTAATTAATTCCCTTTTTATGTGCATGAATTTTGTGCACCGGATCACTAGTAATTGATAATTAGTTAAGCTAGAGACATTTATTTCTATCCCACACCCATGAATTGGCACTGAAGTATTTTGCTGTAAGTGGCCCTGGGACACACACTGCAACTCAGAGCAAATTATGTTTTGTTTTCCTCTTGGATTCAGGATAAAAAGTAAATATGACCAGTTACAGAAAATAACAATAATGTATTTCTTGCACGCTTGACTTTGTAACTGAAATAAATACGTACTGCTTGTGTATGCATTAGAATTTAAATTCCAAGGGAAGAGATTACATATCTAAAAAGCAGACAAGCATTGTTATCAGAGTAAATATAAGACATACACACTTAACCAAAAGCTGACTCTATGAATTTCATTAATGAATTAAAGTAGCAGCTTTCTTTATATATGAATGAAAGTAAGATTCATAGGCTGTTCTTAAATTCATTTGGATGTTTAAAAACACATAACAGTAAAGTTACATGTTGTTTTGATATAGAGGGTTATGTGGTGAAGGCCTGGGAAGGGCAGGTGCAGGGTGGAGGGGGTCAATGTTGGGGAAAAAAGGGGCACTTCTGTAATACTTTAAATAATAAAGATAATTTTAAAAACAACAACACTTAACTTGATTATCTGGACTGTGCATTTGTCTCTAATCTGGACATCTTTTTTACTCTAGAGTGTACCTCTCCATTAATCTTATAAACTACTAGAGGCCTGGTGAACAAAATTTGTGCACTAGGGGGGCTGCTTAGCCTGGATTGCAAGAGGGTGTAGGCCAGGCCTAGGGACCCCACCAATGCACGATCGGGACCGGAGAGGGACTCAGAAGGTTGCCAGCTGGGGAGGGACCAAGGGAGGGCTCCAGGGAGTGTCCAACCCTTCTCATTCAGTCCTGATTGGCCGGACCTCAGCAGCAAGCTAACCTACCAGTCGAAGTGTCTGCCCCTTGGTGGTCAGTGCACATCATAGAGACTGATCGATGGGTCAACGGTCTGCCCCTTGGTGGTCAGTGTACTTCATAGGGAGAGGTTGAGCAGCCATAGCATATCATTAGCATAATATGCTTTGAATTGTTAAATGGGTGACCGAACGACCAGACACTTAGCATATTAGGCTTTTATTATATAGGATAGTAGTCCCCAGATTGCTGGTATCATAAGAATTAATTCAAGCAAGATGTCTTCAAAAATGTCTGGGTTGAACTGAATTATAGAGCCCTCTAAAAAATAGGTGGTTGAAAGGAAGTGGCCCTGGCGTGTCAGTGACATTACAACAAATAAATAAATAGCAAAAGTGGAAGTGACAGTTAGCATTGGCAAATGTAAATAGTATCAAAATCAGTGACTTAAGAACTGCAAATGAGTTCTCATTTTGTTTTATCATATTTAGCATAGATGGCAGAGTCAAATATCCACATCTATAGACATTAGTGCATTAAAAAAATTACACTTTTAAAATAGTAAACTTGATTTTACCACATCTATATCTTAAAATGGTAATATTATTTATTTATAGCTTAATAAAGCAAAATGTTTAATAATAAAATGATTATTCATACTTTAGCACTTATTTTAAATTATTATATAATCAAAATAATATCAAAACTTTACTTTGTGAAAAAAGAATACTTGTTTAAATGTCTAAACATGATATCACCAAAATTCATTTTATAGATAAGCAAAGTAAAGCATAGAAAACTAAAATGATGGCTAAATGTAGAAGTCCACATATTTTACTTGTTAGGAATTTAGCTCTTCACATAAGACTCAACTGCTCTCTAAAGCTGCCTTTTACATTTTCTTTTCCAGTGGCATGAATCCTCAAATAATAATATGGATGATGCAATCACAGGATTTTTTTTCATTTTAGAAACATTGAAAGGATTACCAAGGGGAAAATCCTCCAATGTATCAGCCATTACCCACAAAAATTGTGTTAGGTCATTACTCAGTCTCTTCAATGATTTCCGTTATCCTTGGGTGTGAGTGCAGAATTGATCCTCTATTTCATCTACCTTTCTTGTCACCTTTATTGTTATCCCTGGTCAGCACCATGGTTTAAAGTAAGCATTCTCTTCAACATCTGTTTTTGCTACAAATCCTTCTACCCTACATTTTATATTTTCTAAGGTTTCTGCAAATATATTCTGTATGATTGTGAATAAATGGAATATACACAAGAAACTTATGTTTATCTGCTTATGAAACCAGGAGCAACAATAGGTACATCTAGCATACACAAACAATAAAACTTGTTATACTTTTTCAAAGATTAACAAATGTTTTGTGGATGGAGCCTATCCTATCTAATAATAGCCAAACATGTTAATTGACAGTACCTTCGCTACGCCTCCCATTGGCTAATCAACGAGATATGCAAATTAACCGCCAACAAAGATGGCAGTTAATTTGCATACGTAGGCGAAGCAGCAGAGCCAAGACTGAAGGCGGCTCCGGCCAGGGCAGTGAAGGCTGGGAGGCAGGAGGTGGGAGGCGGCGCCAGCCGGGGCCGCAAAGACTGAAGGCGGCTCCGGCCAGAGCGAAGACCTGGGTCCCGGGTGCCAGAGGAAAACTGGTGCCAGCAGCCAGGGGAAGGGAAGGCCTATTGCACGAATATTTTCGTGCAACAGGCCTCTAGTTCTATATAATAAAAAGCTAATATGCAAATAGATTGAACAGCTGTGCTGACCACCAGGGGGCATGCATGGAACACAGCAGGCATCGGCAGCAGGTGGTAGAGTGCAAAACATGGTAGGTGTTGGCCGCAGCAGGATGGTGGAGCAGGTGACCCGGAACTCACACCTGCTGCTGGCACCAGCCCCACTTGCACTCACTGCCAGCACCGGAGCCACCACTCACACCCAATGCCAGCGTCAGGCGCTGGCCCCAATCACTCGGTGCTGTCAGTGGGTATGAACGGTGGCTGCCAGCTCTGATTGTCCCTCAGGGCTTCTCCACCTCCCCCTGCTCTTGAGGGGCGATCGGGGCCAGCAGCCAGCTCTCGCACCTGCTACTGATGATGGCCACACTCACACCTGCTTCCGGCATCAGAGCCGCTGCTCACACCCACTGCCAGTGCTAGCCCCACTCGCAACCACAGCTGGCACCAGAGCCACTGCTCGCACCTGCTGCTAGCACCCAGTGCCCCTGAGGGCTTCTCCACCTCCCCCTGCTCCTGAGGGGTGATTGGGGCAGCAGCCACCGCTCACACCCACTGCTGGCACCGGCCCCAATCTCTCCATGCTGTCAGCAGGTGCGACCAGGGCCGACACCGTCAGCATGTGTGATCTGCGGTGGCAGGAGCAGGGCTGATGACAGACAGGCCACAGTGGGAGGGGCCCGGAGGGGACGTGGAAGATGGGCCAAGACCCGCCCCTGTGCCCACCACAACCTCATGGCCCACATTTCCTTTCGAGGTGCACGAATTCATGCACTGGACCCCTAGTATAATAATAATTTTGAAAGCTCCCTGTGTGATTTTTATGTGCAGCTACATGTAGCTCCACCCTAACTTAAACACCCATAGCTTCTTTTTCTTAAAATGTATCTTTATTGTTAAAAGCATTACAGATGTCCCCCTTTTTTCCCCACTGACCCCCTCCACCTGGCACTTGCAACCCTCCCCTCAGACCTTCACTACACTACTGTCTGTGTCCATAGGTTGTGCATATATACATATAAA
>NW_005366834.1:1559170-1583423 GCF_000412655.1 Myotis brandtii
CCTTCCCTCTGAGGTTCATTAGTCTGTTCCGTGCTTCTATGTAATTTCCATAGCTCCTTAATTGATCTTATTCCAATGTTGCCAGAAGAATCTTTATAAACTTAATTATTTCATGTGATTTTCAGTTCAAAACTCTATAATGCCTCCCCAATGCAAAGTAAATATCAAAGTCCTTTTAAGGGCCTACAAGGTCTCACAGAATCCATTCCCCTTTTCCCTTTTGAACTTATACTTCACTCTATCCTCACTTTTCTCTCCACTCTGGCCTCATTCACATGCAGGCCTCCTGGGGGTTCCTCAGAACAGCAGGCAAACTCTATGTTGGTGCATTTACAGTTATAACTTCTATCTGCTAATCTTTCCTCCCATATAACTACAATCAGGTAACAATTCCTTCTGGTCTTTTGTCAAATGAAACCTTTAAATAATTACTGTTGGACTATCTAAAATGCATCCTCACTCCCTATAATCCTCCTTACATGTGTATCCTGTTTTATTTTGTGTTTTATACTAGTAATCATCCCCCATGCCATATTTTTATCTTGATTATGATCTGTATCCTCTAGTAGAATACAGTTTCAAAAAGAGAATATGTTTTGTTCGTTTGGTTTCTTATTTTATGCGTGTCTATTAAAACACTGTCACAAATATTTTAAATAAATTAATTAAAAATCCATTTATGGTTATAATTTGTGAATTCAAACTATATTTTAAAACAAAAAATAGCTCTTTTATTTGGAATAACAAAATAAAATTTGAAAATTATTAACTTTATCTTAATATTTATTTATAAACTACAAAGTAAGGTTGTGCTTCTCTATGCCTTCAATTCTAAAACTATTTACCTAAAATGAAAAGAAATATTTTTTGTGTGCCTGCCAAAAGAAGCTACTGTTTTCTCTAATGAATCCAGGTGTTTAGTTTAAATGACTTTCATTAGATTACTCATGGGATAGTCTTCAAACTCTCATCATCAAACATTTTTCTTAAGTTCCAAGGATTTTAAATCATAATTACAAGTTAAAAGCATATCTGTTGTCCTTGCAAAACTTTTAAATATGTAATTTTCACCTTATTATGGCCTTTTAAAATATAATGATTAATGATTAATATATTTATTTTCAAAGAAAGAAGAATGCTTCGATAATAAATGAATGCAGAGTTAGTTGAGATTCCAAATACTAAAAAACAGACATTTCTACAGTGTTTCTACTCTAGTAGAGGGTTTGGAAAAGTGTTGCCCATGGATCAAATCCAGTCTGCCACCTGTTTTTGTTAATAATGTTTTACTGGAACACAGCCAGACCCTTCAGGTTATGTACTGGGTATGGCTGTTTTTATGTTGTAATCATAGAGTTGAGTCATTGCAACAGAGACAACACCCTGCAAAACCAAAAGTATTTGCTCTCTGACCCTTAACAGAGAAAGCTTGCCAACCTCTGAACTAGTAGATGATGAGGGTTAAATTGTGGGTAATGGAAAGCAGTAAAACTATAACCACCTTGAAATTTCTGGAACATTAAAGCTGATTGCCACAAGCCATATTTGTAAATATGCTCTCCATACTCCCAAAATAAATCACACATTAACACTGAGAGTTTTCATTAAGATTGGGATATATTTTTTTTTATCAAGGGTAGATTCAAATTCTATCCCAATTTTGGGATAAACACACATAGTAAAAATGGATTGTAACAGGCAAAAATGTAAGAATCTATCAAGGTATATTCCCAATGTTTTGAATCAGGATTTGCTATTTGCCAAGGAACATAAATATATAGTAAGTCCTCATGAATAGTTTCTTGGAAACTGCAGTTTAAAGCAAGAGGACATATAATGAATCCAATATTCCCATAGGATAGCTAATATAAGCAAGAGTTAAGTTTCTACAGCATATTTTTGGTCACAAACACATCACCAAATTTCTAAATGAAGACCCAAACACTTCCAATATTCAACATTGAAATAAGTGTGAGTTATACATACAAATAAGAACAATTAATAAAAACAAGTAAGATACTGATTTTCCTACCCACTTATTCCAGTTCAGGGTCGCAGGTGGCCAGAGCCTATCCTGGAAGCTTAGAACACAAGGCAGGGACCAACCCCAGGCAGGACACCCTTCAATCACAGAGCCACTCACCCGTACCTGTACTCAGACTGAGACAATGTAGACACACTAATCTATATCACGTGCACATCTTTGAGACATAGGAAGAAAGCAGAGTGCTTGGGGAAAGCTCACAGAGACACGGGGAGGAGGTTCAAAGTCCATTCAGACAGTGGTCCCAGCTGGCATCATTTTTTTCTTCTTCTCATTAATGTTAAAATAAAACAATAATGAATGAGACGATGCCATCCAAGAACCTGCTGTACGCTGTTTAAATGTCCTTCCTAATACCTGTCTCTAATTTTTTAAAGTTTCTTATCGAAGTACATCGATGCATATAAAGAAATCTATAGAACATTATGCTCCTTTCTCATGTTAACACATTTCTTTAGCAGTCTGCCTTACCACAAAAGAAGAAAAACAAAACAAAAAACGCAAAGAAACAGCAACCCTAGTAATGTTTGTTAAACTGTGATTTGGGTTACTTTTTTAAATAGTTGCGATAATGAGAGAGAGAACCACAAAATGATGTAAAACAACAAAAGGTTGGAACAACCATAAAATTGATTTCAGTAAAGGTATGTGTTATCTAAACCTTAGGAGAAAATATAAGAGTGCAGGAGGCACAGAATATACTCTAAGTGGGCTGTCTACCCCTTTATAACAAATCACTATTCACTGTAGTGTCTTAAGGCAATGGTAATCTTTTATTACATCGTGGATCTACACTTTTGGCACCGATTGGTGGGAAAAGCCTGCTGTGTGGCATCACCTAAGCTGGCTTAAAGGGCAGCTGGGTTATGGAATTACTTGAATGCTCACTCACTCTCGTGTCTGATGGTTTGATGCTAGCTCTAGGTGAGGACCTCAGGAAAGGGCCCTCAGAGGAACACCTCCTGTGGCTGCCAGGCTTCCTCACAGCGTAGAGAGGCTGGGTTCCAAAAGGGAGCATCCCGAGAAACTGGAAAAGTTGTATTGTTGTTTAGCCTCAGAAATCACATTTTATCACTTTTGCCATACTGCAAAAGGAAGGTACATACATTCTGCCTTTTGATGATCGAGTAGCAAAGTTCTAAAAAAAAAAACCCACAATAAACCAGAGATATTGTTGTGATGTTTTGGGGGAAATGTAGTCTGCTAATTTGAGGGTAAAGCATTATTTTAAGTGTTTCCAAATCGTGTTGATAAATTAAAAAATGAATTTGCTTGGCCAAATATTACATCTTACAAAAATAATTAATGAAAACAATGCAAGAAGACACTTGTACAGGAGTATCCCATGTGTTCTAGGTATCAAATTAATTGCTTTTATTTAATTATAGTATTTAATCAACAATCTGGATGAAAAATAAAATAACTCAGACAGTTTCATATATTTAGTAGATGGTTATTACAAGGTGAAAGTGATTATTGAGTAACAAAAGAAGGAATCAAAATATATGTTATTGTAGAATTAGTGAATATACAGCTCACTATTAGCACATAGCTGGATGCATAAAAATGTATCTCAGTAGTATTTTCCTGGCTTTCAATTCTCAATAGATCAAAGATATTGCCTGATTGGGGTCCTATAAGATGATTCATTTTTCATTATCATGAGTATTTTACATTTTCTTAGTCCCTCCCAATTGTTTCTGAAACTGGTTAGCCTACTCAGGTGCAAGCAAGTGTTAACAGATCTCATCACCAGAGTACTTACAGAGAGCTTGGATAAATCAAAGGTCAAGATCGCTTTGTGCTCATCAATAGATGAGTAGATAAAAAAAGATGTCATGCATATATGCAATGGGATATTACTTGGCCATAAAAAAGAACAAAATCTTATCATTTGCGACAGCATGGATGGAGCTAGAGGGTACTATGCTCAAGGAAATGTCAGTCAGATAAAGACAATTACCGTATGATTTTACTTATCTGTGGAATCTAAAGAACAATAAAATAAACGAACAGAATTGAAACAGACTCAAAGATACAGAGAGAGAATTGGTGCTTGCCAGAGGGGAAAGTGTTGGGGCATTGAGTGAAAGAGAAGGGACTAAGAAGCACAAATGGGTAGTTATTACAAAATAGTCACAAGGAAGCAAGTAAAGGATAGGGAATATAGTCAATAATATGTCTGGTGCCAGTTGGGGTGCTGGAAATATCCAGGGGGACACTATCTAAAGTATAACCACTAAGCTGTACACCTGAAACCAATCCAAAGTAAATTTAAAAATTTTAAAAATCCCTTTGTATTATCTCCCTACCAATCCTGGGTTCACCAAAATGTATTCTTGGCCTAAAGCTGGCTTTAATTACACTACAAACATCACAAATAACAAATTGATTAATTCACCGTTTTTTAAATTGCTGCTCAATTCCAGATGAGAAACCTCAAGAAAATGAAAGAATGGACATAAGAGATGTGATAAACAGAGACTGAGGACGCCTGTAATTTTGTTGTTTGAAATACCAATCACATAGTAACCTAATGAACAAAAAGATGAAGAGCAGTGGTTGAGTTATGAAGTAAATTATGGTACAATTATCAACATGTTCTATTTGATTTGTAATGGAGTATGAAATCATTAACGAGGCTGACCTAGGTAACAGCACATGCATGATACCTGAAGCACGAAGAACATATGATATCACCTAGTGCAAGCTCGCATCTCCAGCTCCTCAATTCCACTAAGAAAGTATTATGTCTTTTACATCCCAGGTATTACAATTACGTTTACCAGAAATCTAGTCATGCAAAACTGATTTTAATTACTTTTATAATGTGCCATATGTTTTCTTCATTTACAGGATATCCTCCCTTCTCTGTGGGAATATACTCATCAATTCCCTGAGCATATCTGACAACCTTCTGAATCATGCTGTCTCCAGTATCACAAAAAGCTGAAATGGAATATTTTCCAAGGAAACTAGTAAAATCATGAGGACATTTCAAAAAGAAATTTATTACTGGAGGAGAAAAATAACTCTGCTGACTATTTTGTAGGTACACATTAGAATAGAATAAGTGAAGGAAAATGTTGACTTCTATGAGTGGAGTAATATTTACTATCTGCTATTGGAGCCAATTTTTTCTATTATGAGTGTATTCTGTAAATTTTATTATCTTCAATAATATACAACACACAAATTTAAAGAAAAGAGGTCTTTGCCCTGATACATGGAATACTAAATAATCATTTTAAATATTGAAAATGAAATATTTCCCTGGAAGAGTTATATATATATATATATTGTCAACCACCTCATTTTTTTTCCTGGGGACATTGAGGACCTATTTTTAGATGTGAACACAAATGTAAGTTAAAATTATCCTGAATTATAAAGAGTTGAAATAACAAACAATTGCTTGTTAAAATAGTGAAATAATTCAACTACAATGGCATGCTTCTGCTTGATTGACCCTTTGTAAGTACAGTATTATAAGTACAGTAAAATGGACATATTGACAGAATATTAACTTCGTTTGTGCTGGAGTGGTACTTGTTAAAATGGCTGTTCTACTTTGTTTTCAATGCTATGCTCATATCCTTTATAACTAAAAGGTTATTTATGTATTTGTTAGGGGTTTTGTTTATCTAGGTATATGAATTGCTAATTTTGATAGATAAGGAACTGAAAACTGATTCAATTGTTCAAAGATTCAGAATTTTTATTAAGGTGCCAGGTGTAATTATATAACTGCATTCTTTGATCTGCTTCTGAGGAGAAGATGGTTTAAAAAAAAGGACTGTCACTAAATATTTCAGTTTATCTCCACGGATCTCAATGAAATCAAATCATGTATTAAAAGATGAAACTTCATCTAGCAGCATAATATGCTCCTGTCACCTTTTATTAACATGATAAGGTTTGAACCATAACTCATGTGTGCAGGTTTGTTTTTCATTATTCATAGGTATTCTTTATTCCTTAAGATTTCTAGCTCAGAAATTATATTCAAAATTTAAGATAGTACATAAACTTCTGACAATTACATCAAAGGTATATTTTGTTAGCTGCTGAATAATTTATATTTATAAGAAAAGTGTTCCCATTTCTTCCACATGCTAATTTTTGGGATATATATTTGATATTTAGAAACAAAGCCAAATGCCACTACTTTAACAATATTCTTTATTTTCCCTTAACAATACTGCAAGTACAAAGTTATTTATAATAATGACAGTATTGATTCCTAAAATATCTTATTTTATATTCTCCTAAGGTATCTAAGATAAGTTCTCAGTTTGAATTACTTGGGGACACCTGGCCGGCGTGGCTCAGTGGTTGAGCATCAATCTCTGAACCAGAAGATTTAATTCCTGGTCAGGGCACATGCCTGGGTTGTGGGTTTCATCCCCAGGGTGGGATGTGCAGGAGGCAGCCGATCAATGATTCTCTCTCATCATTGATGTTTCTAACTTTCTCTTCCTCTCTGAAATAAATAAAAATATATATACAGTAGGTCCTTGGGTTAGGTCCTTGGGTGCGACATAATGCGATTTTTGCTGTAAGTTGGAACCCACCTACATAAGCACCCATGTCACTCACATGGAGCACATACACAGCAGTAATGAAGTGAAACAGTAAAAAAAAAAAAATTAAAAGAAAGATAACAATTCCTGACCTTTACTTGTGGTAAATAAATAATAAAAAACATAAAGCACATATGGACATACGTCAAAATGATTTTTTTATATAAATAAATGGGAGATGGCAATGTAACCACGATATGAGTATGTCGAGTCCAACATAACCTGAGGACTGTCTGTATATATTTTCAAAAGATTTGGTAATGAGCAGTCACATTTCCAAGAGAAATTCCAACAAATTCACTTGTCTAGATGAAGTAAATAAGCAAATTATTGTTTTTATTAAGAGAATATAAACTATAAAATAACTAGAGGCCTGGTGCATGAAATTCATGCAAGGGGCTTGGCCCTTGCAGCTGCGGCAGCTGCCCTCGGCCCTCACAGCCATGGCAGCAGCCCCGGCTTCATCCGGAAGGTTGTTCGGCTGTCTGGTCTAATTAATATATTACACTTTTATTATTATAGATATGAGGGAAGACTGACAAGTTGATCATAAATTTCTTAGAAGAAAAAAGGAGACTTATGTAAAACTTTCAACAATCTATATTATAAAAGGCCAGTGGTCGTAAAGCCAAAATGACCAAATGACCAGTCACCAGGAGATGCATGGAGCACCTCTAGGACCCTCCCCCTACGCACCCTCCTGGGGTGCTGGCAGTGTTGGCGGAGCATCTTGGGGTGCTGGCAGCATTGGCAGAGCATTGTGGGGCACCGGCAGCATCTGCGGAGCATGCGAGGCATTGCGGGGTGGTGGACATGGCCCTGATGGCAGGCTAGGCCTAGGGGACCCGACATGCACACAATTTAATCATGCGCTGGGCCTCTAGTAAAGATATAAATAAATAAATAAATAACTTTTTAAAAATCCTATAAATAGCATAGTGAAGTGTGACTACACTAGCCAATACTAAAATACATTTAAAGTCTCAAATATTAAAAATATGGAGTACCGCAACATGATTAAATTGATGGACAATGAAATAGGTAAATAGTTATTCTTGGTTTGTTCCTGAGTTCAAAAGAAATCAGTCTTTAGTATTGA
Organism: Myotis brandtii; assembly: GCF_000412655.1. Lineage (NCBI taxonomy): Eukaryota > Metazoa > Chordata > Mammalia > Chiroptera > Vespertilionidae > Myotis > Myotis brandtii. The sequence continues at coordinate 1,566,897 of NW_005366834.1, forward strand.
ATATAATCTTAGTTTTAGTGTGTGTTTTTTTTCATGAATGTTCTTTATCATTTTGAGAAAGTTTCCTTCTCTTTCTAACACACCAAAAAGTGAGAGTTTCATTTTTCACATGAATTTTCTGCATATTGAGATAATAGTATATTTTTAAAGTTTCTTTATATTGTGAAATTACCACAACTAATTTTTTGGATATTAAATAATGTATTGCTTGAATAGACCATACTTAATCACAATGTATTTTAATCTTCATATTTCATTGCATGCTGTTCCAACTGCATAATTTGTGGGACTCAGTGCAAAAGTAAAATAATGGACCTCTTGTTCAAAAGAGCAGGAGAAGAATGCCTTTCAAGGCACTAAATTACACAGCTTTTCCCTTTCTTCCTCATTGGTCTCAAAATACTTACCATGGTGTGTGTTTTTGTTGTTATAGTGCTGTTTTACATAAAGAAAAATTTAAAATTATTAGCTTGGCTTTTACTATTCATTCTTACATTGTGGAATGCCTGCTTTAAATGTAGATACTTCATATTTTGTGGTTCATACATGCAAATGCCTTTCACTCTTAACAGAAAAAAATAGAAACACTGCACAAATCTAATTCAACAATTGCTATTGTACCTCTTGGCAATGCATATGCTACCAGAAATCTCTACCTTAGGCTTACTGATGGCTATGGATGTACTAAAAGGAAAAAACAACAACAAATATGGGTTGTTCTATTTTTTTCTTACTTCTAATATGTACATGGCAGTCATAATTCATACAATAGCCCCCCTAGACTCTATACCAAGCTCTTAAATTTCTATTGGCCTAAGAAATCAATCTTTTTATTAGCATACAAAGACAGTGGTTGTCAAAATGTAAAAGTTCATTTGTGCAACCTTTTGGGGTTGTCTGTGGCCTTGCTTATTCAGCCATAGCTGTTGAAATGAGCACAGGATCTCCATAGCCCCCAATACATGTTTGTTCAGCAAGACAAAGAAAATACAAGGCAAGCTATCATAATAGGTTTACCTTGTGCTCACTTTGGATCTCACTAAACTAATCTCACTAAACTACCATGCTCTGTGGATTCAACAGAATCCTGGGCTCATTGGGTGTTCAAATAGAGCATCAAGGGATTTATACATGGATATTGTGTGTATCTCATCTGCTCACACACATCATACCTTGCTTTCAAAACACCATTTCAAAGATAAAATTATTAAGAATTTATAGATGATGACATCAGATCCTTATACCAAGCACAGAAAACCTATACATGCTTGGGGTTCTGTACAACTACAGTAGTCACAAGCCCATTAAACTGACCGTGCTACATATATGGTATATATGTTCATGTTTTGTAAGCCGATATATTGTTAAAACAGAAAAAAAAATTTAACTACTTTGTCCCTCTCTAATAATTTTTATATTATAAATGCATCCAAATTTAGTTATGCTTCTTCAAAAATATTTTTAACATTTTACATTGACTTTTCTCCTTTGAATATCACTAGGGAATCATAGTCTTTCACAAACAACTAGTTTCAATTATTATTATTGTTAATATTGCTTATGTTGCTGCTACAACTAGTGACATATTCAACTATTGAATAATGAGTCATTCAAGCTATCTCTTTTATAATACACTATCATCTTTTGTAACATCCATGTTTTATAACAACAACAGTGTTACCAGATCCAACCTGAGATTTTTTTTTGAATCCTAGGGACATGGAAGATCAGTGACATTCCAGGTGTCCCTGTGGGGAAAGTACAATAAAAGACATAATGAAAACACTGAGGATGCAAGTGAGAGCAAGAGTGCTTTGCTATTGTTCAGCATACATAATATGAAAAATCTTGGAAAATATTTTATAAAAGAATAGGGTTCACATTGATTATTCCAATTAAAGAAGTAAACGTTATTGTACCTATTTTTTTCTCAGATCCCATGTTCCATCTATCACCAAAACTTTCTATATAATGACATTTAAAGAGATTTTTTAAAATATACTTTATTGATTTTTTTATAGAGAGGAAGGGAGAGGGATAGAGAGTTAGAAACATTGAGGAGAGAGAAACATCCATCAGCTGCCTCCTGCACACTCCCCACTGGGGATGCGCCCGCAACCAAGGTACATGCCCTTGACTGGAAGCGAACCTGGGAACCTTCAGTCTGCAGGCCAACGCTCTATTCACTGAGCCAAACTGGTTAGGGCAAGAGATGTGTTTTTGAATATCCTAGATCAGTGGTCGGCAAACTGCGGCTCGTGAGCCACATGCGGCTCTTTGGCCCCTTGAGTGTGGCTCTTCCACAAAATACCACGTGCGGGAACGCACGTACAGTGCAATTGAAACTTCGTGTCCCATGTGCAGAAGTTGGTATTTTGTGGAAGAGCCACACTCAAGGGGCCAAAGAGCCGTATGTGGCTCCCAAGCCGCAGTTTTCCGACCACTGTCCTAGATAGATTATATCTTTATATTATTGAGATTTAATGAAAAGGGATATCTTATCTCTTTACCTCTTTAATCACCACCACAAAGTATAGAAGAACTAAGCTTGCATTTTAATCATACATAATTTTATCTCTTTGTAATATATTATCTTCAACTTTCAAATGTTATTTATTATGTTTGTATTCTGTTTTGACCTTGATTTGCAAATTCAATCTTTACCTATAAATGATAATAGTAACCCTATTCAGTGGAAAGGCAAAATTATTAAAAAATATGTATTTTATTTTGATGCCTCCTTGACTATAAAACAAGCTCTTAAAATTCTATTGGCATAAAAAGGAATTAATATTTTGATTAGCATACAAGATAGAACAGGATCCTTTTCTGAGTACTGACACAATCACAGTGTAACTCAGGGTTTAAAAATGTAGCAAATAAGCAGGCCTATTTGCCACTTTTCACTTTTTTGAGAGAGGTCCTAAGACATCATTATACTTCTTTCTCCTACAGAGATATAAAATATTCTGGTTGGCAACCTGAAGACAACTGTTTACTTAGGAGAAGTTCATATTATCTTATAGTGACTGTGATGCGGAAGCCAGTTGAAAACAGGGCAATAAAGAGGAAAAGGGAAGTTATCTAAAGAAGTAAAGTGACTAAATACACTGGTGACAAGAGGGAAGAAAAAGACGACATGCTTGTTTCAAGTAAAGAGATAACATTATAAGTCCAAAGGAAGAGGCAGCAATATATTACACTATAATGCCATAAGGAGAAAATAGTGTGGTACTAAGAAATGAGAGAATGGGAATTTATAGGGAGTCAGCGTTGGCATTTTAAGATAGCTTCTTTAAATCGGTGTGCATCTGCAAAAACAAGCTTCACACACCAGCTCTGAATAAGAGAAGGTTTTACCCCTCATTAACATCATGATCCTGGGAGAATGGCTTTCCATATTTACATAATTAGGAGGGGGCACTCTTTCCTAGGTTAACTGTGATTTGGATACATAGGTGAGCCTGGCATTTTCATTACTCCTCATTGGTAAGCCTTTTTCTTCATCGTCATTGTTTAAAGGCACTTGTTTTTCCCTTTACAAGTAAGAATAATTTGTGGGGGAATTCTTAGAGACTCTATGAATACGTGGATCCAAATGTGGTAAAGAGTATAGTTTCCAAAGATTGATGTAGCAGTGGCTCTGGTCCCACAAGTTCTTTTACAGTGTGTTCTGGCCACTCTCTCATCAATATGTGGTCTAACTCACCTCCCCTTGAATACATTTGGGCTTGGGACTGCTTCCACTAATATAGTGCAGTGGTGTGACCCTATGGAACTCCCAAATCTGCCTCTAAGATGACCCGACTTTTTCTTTGTTTGCTGGAATATGCTCACTTAAAGGACAGAGCCACAATTTAAAGTCTTCCTTTCAGAAGCCACCTTGCTGGGAAGAATACAGATAATACTGAGAGACTACACAGAGTGTGCTTGGTTCTGGGAAAATCTAATAGGTATGTCATGGCATCTCACTGTGGTGTTAATTTTCGTGTCTGTAATGTTTAATGACACTGAATATTATTATCATTCGTCATCTGAACAACTCTTTTTTTTTCTCCTTGTAGTACTGTAAAAGTGGCACTTCACTAAATTTTATTTTGTATTTCTTTACTATTATTTTTTTTTAATGTTGACAATATTATACGAGTCCCCTTTTCTGCCCCGTCCATCCCCTTTGTCTACCTCCACCCTTCTCTGCCTACCCCTTCCTTGTCCTTTACCAAATTACTGTCTCTGTTCATGGGGTATGATATGTTCTTTAGTTATTGTTTGGAAGAGAAACCTGCCACTAAGTGGAATAAGTCATACAAAGACTCTATGATTATCACATTGCCTGGCATCATCATCATGTTAGCAAGAAAAGAGAAAGAAGGCATGCATATCATTTTTATTCAAAATTCTTTAGGAAGAACTAGGTTCTACCTGAGTACACGAGGCCTGGGTAGCATAGCCTCCTGTGCTTCCTGAAAGGAGAAGCGTACGGCGTATTGGTGAGCACTGGTAATGTATCCATGATCCTCAGCCCAGACCAAACCTATGACTACAACGACCTACTCTGACTCCCAACAGAGATTCCACATGCCACATTCCAGCCAAATTCTCCAATTCTCACTAAAGAAATTACCATTCTGGTACTATGGATCTAGAAAATGCACTGTCATGACCTCCATTGCCATCCTAGGTATGTTTGAAGGGGACCAAGAAGTGTTAGCTCCTGTCAAATAGTTAGAAAAAAAAAGATTTTGTTAAAGAGTCATTGGCCTTTGACTGGACCTTGTCTAACATGTTTCCATGTTGATTATCTTTGGAAATTTTCAGTGCCATACAACTAAATAATATCTTGAATATAGTGAGTTTTCAATTGCTATTTGCTTATGGATTAAATTACATTGTGCCTTGAAATTATAGTGCAAAGTGTAGGATATATATTTTCTTTTCCCAGAGACTGATGAGTTTTCAAATGTTTTATAACTATAATTGTGTGTTTTAACAGTTAGAAGTAGTTACCATTTGGAAAACTAAAGCCTTTGGTTATGCAATTTAGAGACTAGAAATATTAAATTCAATTTAATACTATAAAACTGTATCACCTATATTCAAAGTACAAGGCACCATGATTATAGGAATAAAGTACACCAATTAAAACATATACTGTCACCTGGCCCATTTGCTCAGTGGATAGAGCATCAGCCTGTGGACTGAAGGGTCCCAGGTTTGATTTCTGTCAAGGGCACGTACCTTGGTTGCAGGCTCAATTCCAGCTCTGGTTAGGGCACATGAGGTAGGCAACCAATTGATGTGTCTCTCTCACATCAATGTTTCTCTCTCTCTAAAATAAAATAAATGGAAAAATATCCTCAGGTGAGGATTAACAAAACAAAACAAAAATATATACTGTCAATTATAACTTTTTTTAAAGATAAAAGAATTCTTACTAAAGCTGTAAGATTACAGAGAAAAAACATGTTTACATGCTAATATTAATTATACATTTTATACACTAAAATATTAAAAAAATTAAAACAAATACTATATTAAATCTCAAATTGTTGCTTGTTTCGTTGACCTAAGCTCTATTTAGTCAATGTTAGATGGTTATCACGGATAAATATATTAAATCTATGCATCTCAAACACAGATTAGAATGGCTGATTTATAAGGTCACTTCCTATTCTAAACAGTTCAGTTGTATAATTTCAACAAACTTCATGTCTAGCTTTATTGTAAGAGTAATAGACCAGACTAAAACTTTCCTTATGGGTCAGAGAATGCCTTGGGCACATATGTTACATACCAGCAATTCTATTATTGACTCAGCTATAGATCATCTTGATTTGGCATGAAAACTAGCCACTTCATCTTTTCTGCTCCAGTTCTCTCAGTTGAGGCTCAAAAATAAATGTTTCTATTTAATTGTCTTATAGAGAGGACATTTTAGGTCATATCCTTAGCTCTAATCACCTGTAGGAAAAAAAAAAATCTTGGCCGGCAATACATGGCTTCTTGTTACCCAGCTGTGCTTTCTAACAGTTTCTTCTCTGAAGGTATATCTGGGGGTATACTGGGTAAGCAGTAGAACCCTTATGATGAAAAGAATTAATGTTACTATGATAAAGGTTAAGCAATTCCCTGACAGAGAAACACGTGGACAAGAAGAAGAAAGAGGATAGCTGTGACAAATAGTGATGTTCTAGAAAACAATCTTATTGATGTAGGTGGCCAGGAAAGCAAGAACAGGCCAGAGGCTAGACCTAGCTCCTAGAAGAGCCTGATGATATCAGCAGACAAGACTTTTAAGTGTATGTGCTGTATAACTACCCTATCTTCCAGCAGAAATATTAAAGACATATGCGCATGTACAGATTGATTTTGATGTAAATGTATACATTATAGAGAGACGTTATGCTTATGGGGACAAGTACTGCATGCTTTACACATATTTGTTGACTAAGAAATTAACAAGAACACTCAAAGATGGCAATAAACACTTCGGCAAAAACTCCAACATTTATATTTGTCCTTGTATATTGATATTGACATTCTGTTATTAAAGAAACTCAGTGCCAGGCTTGCAGTTTATTACACTTTTAAAGCACATACTTGCTTAACTTTAGACTCCATTACCCCCAAGAGATATAACTTGGTCTACAGGTAGCTATAGGCTCTGGTTTCCACCTGGCCAGGCATGTACACTGGTGTATCACTATAAAAATGCAAGCCCACTGGGAAGCAAAATTATCATAAAGAAGGCTAATGAAAATGCAGGAAAATACTGAGTGCGATATCTTGTTTGCTTTTCTGGAAGCAAAGGAAGAAGTACTACAGAGTATTCCAATGATATTAATGTGATGCATGGAAAGATTCGAGGTGTGGGACATAAAATTTATAGTGGTAGCCCTAGCTGGTTTGGCTCAGTGGCCTGTGGACTGAAGGGTCCTGGGTTTGATTCCAGTCAAGGACACACGCCCGGGTTGTGGGTTTGGTCCCCAGTAGGGGGCATGCAAGAGGCAGCCAATCAATGATTCTCTCCCATCACTGATGTTTTTTGTCTCTCTCTACCTCTGCCTTCCTCTCTGAAATCAATAAAATATATATTTTAAAAAATTATAAAATTTATAGTGGTAAAGATTTTGCCTGTTATTATAGCATATAATATAACTTTTATTTTGAAAAAGAAAATTTACATGAGCAAGAATATCAGCTTTTACCAGTTCATTTATGTTTTACCTATACATACATTCACTTTATTATTTGCTCCCTCCATCTCTCTCTTTCTCTCTGCTACTCTAAACACACACACACACACACACACACACACAAATACAAACATAGTTATTGAAACATTAGAGAAGTTGAACACATCATGGCCCTCTATCCCTAAGTATACTAGGTGTACCAGTTAATAATGCAGATTTTTTTCAATAGATGGAGTTACACATATGTTGATATATATGCCATTTGATCTGCATGCTACTTTGTTGTATTGACAGCAAGCTTCAAAACTTCATATGTCAAATTTGCTGAAGGTGTTAACATCATAGATATTTTTACACTTAAAAATGTCAAATTTCGTGCCAAAAAAAGAGCATTTGTGGGAAGTTGTACTAGTATGTGCTTGCTAACAATAGGGAAATTCACATTATACTTGTTAACCTCAGTACAATTACTTTCCTTCATACAATTTTCTCATTTGAACCATTAATGTTCTTTATAGCATTTTTCTTCTATTACTGGCACCCGTCTAAAATTTGGTATTTCATGGCATATTATAAAGTTGATAGAGATAAAAAGAGATTTGGGAACTTAATGTGAAGAGTTCAAATGTTTGTGTGCAGAAAGAACTTGCTCTTTTATGGCATCAATTTTTCAAATAGCCTGGATGTTTGTGTATGGCCATTCAGGTTATGTAAGGAACAGCATCATGAGAAGCAGAATTTAATAAGATGGAAAGCTATTAAATTTAACTTTGCTGGTTTCCCCTAATATCTATCTAGGATAGTAGGAAAGCATACAGGAAAACAAGATAACATCATCTTTATATCTCAGATTGTTCCCAACACTATACTTGTTTTTTCAACTAATGTGTCCATGACGATGTGAAATGTTTGCATATTAATTAACCCATTTGTTTACTTAGCAAATATTTATTGAGTGTTTACTCTGTGCTGGACTTTTATTGACAAACTGGGGACATTCCATAGGAAATCTCCTGGCTGAGACTAAAATATGAGATTAGAGAAGGCAGAAACCATATTGTAAATGGCACTGTAAGTCTTGATAAGGCGTTTAGGTTGTGTAATAAGCATAATAATAAGACATTAATGGTTTGGAGCAATACTTTGGCTTATATTTTAGAAATATAAATCTGAATATTGTTTTAAAATTACATATTAAAGTGTTTGGTAGATTGACCGTAAATATGAGTACACTTATCCACTCTCTCCGCCGCATTTCCCAAACCCCTATCACAATATCCACAGTCCTTGAAATGTGTCTTTGCCTCAATTCTCTCATCTCTAGATGTCTAATCCTTAAATCTGGCTGGGCCTTGTGACTGTTGGCCATAGAATGTGGCAGGAGTGGTAGTGCCCCAGATCTGAGCCTCAGCCTCACAAGGCATTACACACTCTGTTCTCTCACTTGGGCCTCTCAGATCAGCAGGACACGATGCCCGGGCTGGTCTGCTGGATGAAGAGCTGCATAAAGCAGAGCCAGGACTCTAAGCTGAGGTTGTCCTACATCAGTCAACAGCCAGGCATGTGTGTGTTCCTAAGCCAAGTTTAGAACTTTTCTGCCAAGCCCAGTAAAGATATTCCAAAGTATGTAGCTCTTCTGTAGACTATGAGCCACCAAAAACCATTCTTTCTTTAAGCCACTAAGTTTTGTTGTGGTTTGTTTTTCATTCATAGCTAAGTGCTGCAGGGAGACCGTGCTACCAAGCAGTGTAGTAGAAATATTTTATGACAATGGAGGCTAGTGAAGGTTTTAGCATAAATTAAAGAGTTAATATTAGAAACAAAGGAAAAATCATATTTGGTGATGCTTTAAAGATGAACTCAAGAGGACTTCTAAATGGTGTGGGTGTGAACCATGAGAAAGATTACTAAATATCACCCAAGACACTTTTTCTGTTTTTCCTTCAGGGCAAAAGATAAAGTGTGATATTTCTGTAATCCGGAAATTGACTTTGCTTTGCTGATTATCAGTTCTTAGTGTTTTCATTTGAAAAATATACTTTGAATTGAGTAATTAATTAAATTTCAGATCAAAAAGTGTTATAAAGCAAAGACAAAATTCATACTCATTAGTATAATTATTGTGCTAACGTCTGTAATAATTTTAATTAGCAAATGAAAATAATTCTGGAAAAATTTCTGTTTATTCTAATATGGCTCTAGTTGGAAAAAATATGCCAGTCTTTATTTTATGTTATTTTTAATTTGGCATAAAAATTCGTTTTCTCTCTCAATTTATATTTATTCTTAAAATAAAGTATTGGGAAATGTTAAAATGCATGTGTAAATAAATATATTCCCTCATGTTTTGATGTACAATGCTACAATATTAGGGTATATTGCAAGTAATAAGTAACTGATTTTAAAATGCTTTTAAATGTCAGGACATACTTTCAGGGCTTTTTTGTATCTAAAAAGCACAATTATCATTTTTTTTTTCTTTTTGAAACTATAAAATGTCATTTTATAGCACAAACTTTCACAAAGTAGAAAATAAACATGAATGAAGCTTTGGGAAATGCCTTCTCTGTACTTGAAAAAAAACAACCCTCACAATTGCCTTTAAATAGAGAAATATACAGGGTTTCACTTAGACATTCAATAATAAATTCATCAAAACACAGACATAACATTTGACTTTTAATGTCTATGATGGCTAATTTTATGTGTCAAACTGACTGGGCTAAGGATTGCCAGATATTCAGTTAAAAGTTATTCTGGGCGTGTCCATCAGGGTGTTTCTGGTGAACTGAGTAAATTTGATTGCCCTCCCTAATACAGGTGTGCCTCATCCAATTCATCCAAAGCCTGAAGAGAACAAAAGCAGAATAAGAGAGAATCACTCTCTCTACTTGTCTTTAAAGCTGGGACATTGGTTTTCTCTTGCCCTTGGACTAGAACTATACCATTTCTTTCCTTGCTTGAGTTAAGGGTAGTATAAATTGCCAGAAATGTATTCACTTATTCTTTCAGCAAAGTAGACTGAACACCTATTAGATTCCCCCAAATATTCTGTATACTATGGGACAAAACATTAAAAATGATTAAAAAAAACACCTTGTAAGTTTATATTTTGTTGCAAAAAAAGACTAAAAATATCTATAATAATAAAAGGGTAATACGCTAATTAGACCAGACGTCATTCCGGACATCCTTCTGGACAAAGCCGGGGCCAGAGCAAAGCTGCCCAGGTCCCGGGTGCTGGAGGGAAGCCAGTGCTGGCATCTGGGGGAAGAAAGGCCTACTCTTGCATAAATTTTCGTGCATCGGGCCTCTAGTATGTTAATAAAATATGCGGTATGTTAGATGGCAATAAGTGAAGTAGGAAAATAGAAAGCAGAGGAAGATAATGTTCTTATTCAGAATGTGGTATTTGAATAAAAACCTGAAAGAGAAGCATAAATGAGAAATGTAGATAGTTGGGAAGAGACCCTCCGACTGACGAAAGAGTAGGAATATAGTTCCTGAGGGGAGTAAATATTCACAGTGCATGAGAAACAACTATTAAGTAATGTATCATATCTTGTAGATCATTTTAAATTTTGTTTTGTTTTGACTATGAAAGAGATGGGAATAGAGTAGAGGAGTCTGAGTAGAGATTAGCATGATCTGACATTTATTTTAACAATATCCTTCTAGCTGTTGGACTAGGAATAGTGAGCGGGGATACATGTAAAAGCAGCCATAGTTATTAGAATAGTATTGACTATATTCCATATACTATACTTCATGACTACTAGGTAACAACCAATTTGTACTTAATCCCTTCACCTTTTTCACCTGCCCTGCCAACCCCCATTCCATTTAGCAACCATCAAAATGTTCTCATATGTATGAGTCTATTTCTGTTCTGTTTGCTTTTTTTAGATTAAGTTTTGATAGCTATGTATTTATTGCCATTGTATTGTTCATATTTTTAAAATATTTTTATCCCCACTTTACCCTCCTCTATGGTATTTTGATCTCAGTCCTACTCCTGGTTTCCTTGCAAAACCCAAAGCCCATTCAATGATTATTACCCACATCTCTGAGTGTAAAATGAGAATATTTCAGGTCAGAAACGATCAGGATTTGTTTTCTTCCTCTCTGCCTCAGCCCAGAAGTTAGGAAATTTAGGAAGACAATCCATTGAGGAAGTTTTGAGTTCCAATATAAAGATTGGGAATGCGAACTAGTGCAGCCACTGAGGAAAACAGTATAGAACTCCCAGTGATCCAACTCCTAGGACTATATGCCAAGAAACCAGAAACACCAATCAGAAAGAACATATGCACCCCTATGTTCATAGCCACACAATTTAAAACAGCTAATATTTGGAAACAATCTAAGTGCCCATCAGCAGATGAGTGAATTAAAAAACTAATGGAATACTATGCTGCTGTAAAAAAAGAAGGAATTCTTACAGTTTGCAACAGCATGGATGGACCTGGACAGCGTTATGCTAAATGAAATAAACCAGTCAGAGAAAGCTAAATATCACATGATCTCACACATTTGTGGAATATAATGAGCAATATAAACTGATGAACAAAAATAGATCCAGAGACATAGAAGCATCGATCAGACGGTCAAACATCAGAGAGAAGGTAGGGGAGGGTGGGTGAGGAGGGGAGGGAGTTGATGGGGAAGAGATCAATCAAAGAACTTGTATGCATGTAAGCATAACAGTGGACACAGGCAATGGGGGTTGAAGGCTGGAGCTGGGGAGCAGGGGCAGGCTGGGAGAGGACAAGGTGGGGAGGGGACATATGTAATACTTTTAACAATAAAGATTTTTTTTAAAAAGAGTAAGTAGCAGTTTCTGAAATGAGAAGGTGGGGAAGCATCTCTCAAACAGAAGGTGTGGTTTGGGCAAGGAAAGTAAAATGAGGTAACTTCAAGTATGAAACAAGGCCAGTACTACTGGAAAGTAAAAAGGAACTGATTTTGTGTAATGGGAGGAGGGTCTGTGGGTTATCAAGATCATGGCTTTATGCTATGAACTACAAGTATGATTGAATGTATTTTAGCAATGTCATTAGGCTTATTTTTGTACTTGTCTTTTGTTTGGGTATTCAGAATAAGTCAGCAGGAGGTAAAAAAGGAAATGGTTAGACACATTTTTATTCCTAACAATTTCAATTCTGATTCCTAGACAACTATAGTGGCATACTTGAGAAAAAAGTGGAAGGAGAGATATCTAGAAATATTAAAGATGAAAATCAGAGAAACTTGAGTTAACTGGTTAAGAAAGTAAACACAAAGGGAGTGAAAACTAAAACTTGGATTTCTATATGAAATACTTAAGGAATCATTGTCTCCATTTTCCCCCGCCCTGCCTCCCCGGCCCATACACACACCACTATTTCTTTTTCCTAGAGATTTCTACTTTGTTATCCTGATACAACTGTACTTTTTGTTTTATAAATCAATGTTATATTTCTCTAAATTTATACCGTAACATTAAACCGAGTATCTGAAATTAGTTATCTTCCACCTTCATCTATTTTTTTGGTCAATTTTAAACATTTTATTGAATAAAAGTACATGAAGAAAATCCTAAGGGAGCAGCTTGATGACTTTCCACATAGAGAACAGGCCCTTGTAAGGAGCGCCCAAATCAAGACAGAGAACATAAACTGACCCTCAGGAGCCCCCTGGAGCCACCTTCCATTCACAGCCCAGTGCCTCAGGGGTAACTGCTATTCTGACATCTCACAGCTTAGATTAGCCTTGCTGTTTTCCTCAAATTTATATATGTTGCAAAAAAGGTAATGTGCTGAGTTTTAATTTTGTTTTTCATGTTGCTTGTTTTAGATTATTTATAGCTTTTAAATTTAATAAAGGTAAGTCAAGTAATTGCATCCTCCAACATTTTAGCTCAGGTTGTGTGGGCATAAGGCTGATTACTTCTTTGAGAACAATAACTGAAAAAAAAGCAGAGTGAGAGTTGAATACAAAAAAAATTAAGTGCAAAATTGTACATGTAAGGAAGAGGAATTTCAAGCTAGGTTCTGTGTTTTCATAATGTTTGAATACTCCATTGCTGGTTTTTGCAATAAAATTCTAATTTGCTTCTAGGAAGGCTGTCGATATATATTGGCAATTTATGGTGATATTCACTTTTCTTTTAATCATTACTACAGAGAATTTACTATATTATCAAATAAGAATGTTAATATTTATTGCTTTGCCAGTAGCTGTTTTAAATTCTCTAATGAGTATTGTTCTCAAGATCAGATAACTAGGTGGTCAGTTAAGTATTCCAGATTAAAGCTTGGCTTCAGACACACCACCCTGTTAATGCAAGATTCTGGAAGAAGTCTTTTAACAAAAGGGAGAACCAATGAAGATACTATCCCTAGGAGTTTAGGAAGTACATCTGGATGGATTTGTATCCTTTATTTGTCAAAAATTAGAGGGAACAGTATTTCTAAATGATTTTAGCTAATCCATATTTATGAATACTTCTAATTGATCCTTACACTTATTTCTAATATCCATTATGCTAATTAATAGGACACTGTTTAACCAATGTAACACTTTTGCTATCCACATGCTAATTATGAAAGTACTGATTGTTGAATGAAATATTGATAACTGAAGGATAATTAATAGCCCAATCTACAACATGGCTCTTTCTCTTATAATTCTAACTGATTGCTCTCAAACTGTGCTTACTTAATAGAATTTGTTATCTCATCACATTTAGGATTAAACTACATGTAACTGGCATATACATAATAAACTTTTCACACTAATTATACCAAATATATGAAAGAGGTCATATTTAGATAAAAAGATTGTCAATGATGAGACTAAAGTATAGTCATGATTGTGTCATTAAAATGCACAGAAATTTAAAATGTAATTATCTGTTTAAAGAAAAAAATTGACTAGGATTTTAGCAAGCCTAGAATTCCAATAAAATATAAGAACTATTATATTTAACTTATTTCTTAAAAATTAAAATTATTCCTTAGCTGCCACCCCCAGTAGAATGTGCATAGAGTCAATGCACATTAGAGTAGTGGATTTAATTATAGCTATTTTAAACTGCAAAAAGCTCATCATTTGCAAAGAGAAAATTGATGAATAAGATATGTTATTATTAAATCTTAGGTTATGAGTCCATATTGATTTTGAAATGTAGCTTTTGGCAATTTTATCAGAGACCATTCAAACTTAAAAACAATAATTTGAGAAAATATTTCTTTGTAAGAATAATGGCAATATCTATAATGTTCATTCTTCCTTGATCTTGGTGGAAGTCCCACTCAGTCATTTAAGACGTGAACAGATAGCACTCCATCCTTTTTTTCAGCTGCAGTTCATTGTTCATTCCCTGCCAAGAATCATTGTTGCAGCAATGACTTTAAACATTACCTCCCCACCCAGTCTGAGGCCAGTGATAGGTAAAGTAATAATTTAGGATATGATGGAACATCGAATACCTAAAAACAGAGGGAAACATGTTTTCAAAGTAAGAAGATAACACTTTAAAAGTAAAAATATTTGGTCGATATTGAAAACGTCTAACTTGAGTGCTGTTATAATATGGATACATTTTGTAGCCCCTTTGTGTCTATAGAGTCCCTTATTGTGTCATTTTAATGCTTTCAAATTTAAGATTATTTTCCTGGGAGCCTTACACCCCTCATATATTATGTCATAAACGTGACCATTACATAAGATGTAGGTTCTACATCATCACTCCCCTGACCATTTTTCTGACCTTGTCTTATTAACTCTGCCCTTCAGGCTCAATAGGCTACTTGCTATCTCACAAGAAAAGTAAGCGCTTTCCCACTTTAGGGCTTTCCGCATGTTCTTACGGCTGCTTGAAGGTGCTTTTCTCTCTACTATTCACGTGACTGGAACCTTATTCTCCACTGCTCATCTTAATATCTTTCCAGAGAGGCAATCCGTGACCAATGTATCTAAGTGGATTCGCTGTCCTCCAAAATCTGAAGGTGCCTTCACATTCTGTTATTCTCTATCATTACAGCTTGTTCCCAACATGTGTATATTTTGTGTTCCTATCATAAATTGTACTTTGATACTGATGGACATAAATTAATATAATGCACATGAACAAAAATTTGCTTACTTATTTACTATCACCTACTTTGCCTTAATTTATATACTCTGTACTATTCAGTATTTTATTGTATCAATGGTAAATATTAAGCTGCCACATGGAATATAAGTAATTTTTTGTGCTAATTTATTGTGTCTATTCTCAATCTTTATTCATTCTAATAAACTTTAAATTACTCCTTTATTTATGTTATAGTTAGGCTTAAAAGTTAAAGATTTCTAAAGACTAAACTTTAATTACTAGAAAATACACACTCTGGAATAAACACTAAAATAAAAGCATTCCCTAACCAGATATGTAAATCTTCATTAATCATACTGAAATTATTGGTTTATAGCTTTATTTCTGCCACTTCCTCATTCCTATTTCCCTATTCGCTTCAATCTTGTTTACTTACTATTCTCTGAATAAAGATAGTATCATACAGTGTTTGCTCAAATATCATATTCAATTGGTCCACAATGATATCACCATTTCTTTCTAGAGGTTACTTATTATTTTGCTTCAATGTGCCTATTCCCTTTAATCTTCCATCTCAGAAGAAAGTATTCTTCTTTCTCATAGATCCATATCATTTACTTCTTTTTTTAGTCTTAATCTCAGTTGGATAATTTATAAGTGAATCAAGAAAAAAAGCCTAGAAATTATCCTTAATGACTATTCTCTCAATATGCATGATCAATGAAATTTTCCAGATTCCCTGCATATAACTCCATCCACATTTCATGCATCTCTACATATTCCATTACCAGTTTCTGCTATCATGTTTTATTGAAATTCAACAGGCTACCACAACAATACACAAAGGTTTCCCTTTGTCTCTCATCTTGGCCTCCTCAAAATACCTCACAAAAGATACCAGGGTGAACATCTAAAACAGCAATGTGACAGTGTCACCTCTCAAAATAAAACACTTCAGGGCTTCCTGTTTTCCTCAAGGTTGAATCTGATCTCTTTGATCTGACCAATGGAGACTTTGGGTCTGCTTCTGGCAGAATTTTCTTTTTCCTTCATTCCATTTCTCTACTTTCAAACTCCAATAATTCTGAACTGCTTGAAATTCTCTAAAACCCTGTTTCTCATGTGGTTTCTTCAGCTTGGGAGCTCTTCTCACATTCTCTTCCCTACCTTAACTCAGAGAGTATGTCCTAACTCAACCTCATTCATCACAAGCTCTCCTAGTATGCAGCCCATATACTCCAATACCACCTT
>NW_005366834.1:1584111-1589701 GCF_000412655.1 Myotis brandtii
CCCCGGCCGGCCAATCTCCCATGGCCCCTCCCCCTGGCCGGACAACCTCCTGCAGCCCCTTCCCCTGGGCTGGCTGGCCCCCCAATGGCCCTGATTATGGGGCCGGCCGGCCAACCTCCCAGGGTCCCTCCCAGACAGCCAGCTCCCTGATAGACCTTGATTGCCAGCCAGGCTGAGGGACCCCACCCATGCACAAATTTGTGCACCAGGCTTCTAGTAAAAATATAACAAGCCATGTTAGACTTAAGGAAAGCATCTACTAAATGCGCTATGCTTACTTTGTTGTGATTACTAAATGTGTCATGAACATCTGTCTCTGTTTCTGTCTCTCAATCCAGGTTGTTAACTCTTTGAAAGCAAAAATTCATGGTTTGTTTATTTTGGTGTCAGTACAGCATGGAATAATGGCAAGCATATGTATTTATTCAATACTTTGTTTAATTAAAAAATGAACAAATTGGTTATTTTGAAAATATGAAAATTTTCCAAGAGTAGAACAGGTTTTACTTCTATGTGCTCTTTAGTGTTCTGCATATATTCAAATAATATATATGTAAAATATGTAGTATTATTTAAAATCTATACATCTTCTGTGCATTTTAATAGCAACACCTGGAGACAGTGCCTCAATTCCAAACTGAAAAAAAAAAACACTGGAAACTGACAGGGAGTGAGACCTGAACATGATGATTACAGACCAGTCTTGGCACTGACTGCAGCTTATCTCTATTCTAGTCCAGCTGTTAGCTACTTTTCTGTGATGTGAGCTCTATGATTGAAAGGAGTTTATTTTCCAAGCTTTGAAAAAAGTAGGGATAACTTTGAGGTGATGAGAGGAAGGAACAGTAGACACTCAGAGATCACACAGCATTTGTTATTTACTCATGAAAATGGATGATTTATTTTTTGCATATGGTTTTGCTGAGGTCTGCAAATGGGAAAGTAGTGATGACTTTGACAAATTGGCCAATCTAGAGTATTTTTTCAAAGCTCATGTGTGTAGCCTAACAAACTTAAACTCCTTATGGCTTGGAATTTTCAATATATAATTTATGTGTGTGAATAAGAGAATTGGCTAAAGAAGGGAAAATGGGTAAAAGAGTTAACCATAAAACAATGTAATTTTATGAATTATATATAAAGCAGTAAAACAAAATGTTTCCAGAAAATAACAAATACAAATCATCAAGATTAATCATTATGTTTACTAAAAAAACTCTTCATTTGAAATACCAATAATTCTTGATATCATATAGTCAATGATCTTAACTAAAATGTAATTGATTTCTCTGTGTAATGCTTCCAAGGTCTATTGGAAAGACATTTATTTACTAAATAATTTAAAAATATATCTTGTTCTTTTTGATAATACATAGTGTAGTATTCAGTAACTTTACAATTCATGCAATTCCATAATGTTCTTCCCTATTTAGATATAATCATTTTACATAAAGTTAAATAAGTATATATATATATATTACATTGAATAATAATTCTGTGAAATCAAATAATTTTTGTACTCAAACTTTATTTGTGGC
This sequence comes from Myotis brandtii, assembly GCF_000412655.1. Lineage (NCBI taxonomy): Eukaryota > Metazoa > Chordata > Mammalia > Chiroptera > Vespertilionidae > Myotis > Myotis brandtii. Next base: position 1,585,650 of record NW_005366834.1, read on the forward strand.
ATATAATCAGTTAAGAACTAATAGACCTTCATGTCTTACATTCAAAATCAAATTGTAAGTAAGCAGAATACAGATAACTATTTTGTTTTGTTTTGTTCTGTGTTGTTTGTTATAACAGAAGGAAGGAAAAGGAAGTTGCTTTGGGATATTTTGAAATTTGTCATAATATTTGTGGACCAAAGGATCTCTGCTAGACCAGGAGGAAAGTGAAGACAAGAGGAAAAACTAATGATTAAAAGATTGTCATGAGATTAGCTGATCAGAAAATATAGTTGAGAAGATGTATAAATTAATGATATCTTTAGTGATATTTCTTTGTCAACAAGAAATATCAGGTATATTAATAGGAATCTGTGTTTATAGTGAAAAGAGAAAATATCATTGGTGATATGTAGATCAAGAAACAACTAAGGTGGATATATCCATCCATATGGATATATCAATGTAACTGTCTGAGAAAGATGGTATGATTTTGGGTATGAAAAGTCCTGTGAGTAAATTGCTATTATAGACCAACACTGATAAATTTGTAAGTTTGGCATTTCATAGCATAAAATTTAAAGCAGTGTTATTTTTTCCTCTTATTCTTTGTATAGTTGTATATTTATGTGAAGAAAGAATGTTATGAAAATAACATTAAGGATCAACGTGAAATTCTATGCTAACAAACTCGAGGGTTATGAAAACTACAGAGCAAACTGTAAAACAAAAAGAGAAACCTTTCATTTGGATGCTTACAAGGGCAATGCTGTTTTCTGGATAGAATCATTTTTAAATTAAGATAAGTGGGCAGAAAGAGTTTTGAGAATGTTTATATTGATTTTTTTCAGACAAAATTTCCATAAAGCAAACTGGGAACCTTGGGGTAAAGAGCAGTGAGGATTGGGTGAGCTAAAGGGAATGACTGAAGAGAAAGACAATCCTAACTAATAAAGAGGAAATATTCTAATTGACCCTCATGCCATCACAAAGATGGGGGTGCCCACAGCCAATAAGGAGGGAATATGCTAATTGACTGCCACACCCTCAAACATAGTGGCGCCCACAGCCACAGATGGTGGTTCTCAGTCCCCTCAGCCCTGCTGGGGCGGCAGGTGTGCGGCAAGGTCTGCTCTGTGCACATGCCTCCGTAATCCCCCAGTCCCCTCAGCACACCCTCCACCCAGGTCCAGCCAGAGGCACAGGCAAGCCTCGGATGGTGGCTGCCCAGCCACCCAGGGCCGCCCGAGGCTCAGGTAACCAGGGCTGGCCAAGGCTTGCGCTGTCGGCAGTGGCAACAGAGGGGTGATGGGGGCGTCACCTTCCCCTGATTGCCAGGTCGCTTACCACCCCTGAGGGCTCCTGGACTGTGAGAGGGGGAAGGCCAGGCTGAGGGAACCCTCCCTGTGCAAGAATTTTGTGCACCGGGCCTCTAGTATATTATATAAAGCTATGTATTGTGGTGTATAGTAGAAGAGTGGGATGTTAAGCTTATAGGTGGAACCATGAAACTTCATAGAAATGCTTGGGAATAAGGATAATTTTGACATCATTGATTGTTGAGGGATGGTGTGACACAGAATAAAAGAAGGCCTTTTTGTAGTCTTCAGTCATTTTGATGGCAAGACATATATTTTTTTCCTTCCTCCATTCCACTCTGTTATTGTTGGTTTGCTCTGTCTCTAATTTCTACAATTTATTTTTGTACTTAATGCATGACTTTGGGTCATTAAGTACAAAACAAGTATTTGAGACAGGAGAGATGACTTTTCAACAAACATAGACTGATGAGAAATAAAATCTAATTAATTAATAAGTTAAATATTATGCATTGTACATTTGAAATATTAACTTATGCATGTTTTTATTTTCTCATATTTCATATCAAAAATAAAAATAGGATCTGTCAAATCTCTAACTGACAAATTGTCACAAGGAAACCAAAGAAGGAAAACCAAATTGTGGCTTTTGATTTCATAAGCAGGAGTAGAGTTACAAGAAATATTTGTGTGTGTGTGTGTGTCTGTGTGTGTGTGTGTGTGTGTGTGTGTGTGTGTGTGTGTAGAAAATAATGTTTCAGAAGAACCAATTTCATGACCCAAAACACATAAGATAATATGTACTGAAGTAGAAGAAATTGTGGGGGGAGTCTAAGAGACTGAAGAAATACTCCAGGAAAACAAATAAACAAACAAACATAACATTGAATATCAGAAATTTTGGATTCTGAGGGAAGAGGACAACTGTGCTTAAAAAAATCTGGGTGCTTTATAGGGGCAATACTTCTCAATTTGAGTTTTGAAAAGGTCAATTTGAATTTCTAAAAGTACACATTAAGAGTAGTAGATAGTCATTTGGGAAGGCAGAAAAAAAATTTCAGAGTCAAACATTTTATTTCCTCCCTCCTTTCCTTCCTTCCTTCCTTCCTTCCTTCCTTCCTTCCTTCCTTCCTTCCTTCCTCCCTCTTTTTTTCTTTTCTCTCATTTAGTTTCTTTAATTTCTTAAAAAGTGGAGATAAGACATCACTCAAATATAGAATGTGTTCCATAAACAAAAAGAAAAAATGCCAGACATGAAGCATCCTTCATGATAGTATTTTATATGCTTACAAGTAACTTTTAATTAGTTTTCCATTTTGCATATGAATACAATATAACAATATTTATATCATATTTAAACAAAATAAATTTTGAGCCTTAAAATCAAAATAATTTAATTATAAACTAATTCTTAGAGCTCTCATTCTCTGCTTAAATGTACTTCTCCCTTTCTTGACCTCAAACTCAGCTATGTTAGCACTTCCTATTATATGCCTTAATAAAATTAATTACTGTTACTTATTATACCCAGCACATTTGTAATTATACTTGTACAAAAGTATGTCTCTCTTGAGAATTATAAATGTTATTGGGACAAGGGACATATCTACATTTTAGTGTGATGGAAGAGACATATTATACATTAACTGCTTGTTTTTGTATGACTAAGTATTAATTGCATTGTGGTCATGGGAATAATAGAAAGTTTAAAGATAATACAGAACCAATTTTCAGACAGTTTATAATATAAAGCAAGTGATTAAGGCATGCATCGACATAATATAGATTCCAAGCTGGTATAAAGACAAGTGTTTTAGCAAAGGTAGAAAAATAATAATTTTAGAGCACAAAAACAGAAAAAAATTAATCCTTCTCAGAGGATGTTTAAATGGGGTGTTGAAGTGAATTCAAAGAGTAGACTTTCATCAGACAAAGTGTGCAACAGTTTTTCAAGGTAGAAGTTTTATAATAAGAGAAGGACCAAACACCTCCTGTATAAATTAGCTTTGAATTTAGCACTGAAACATTGGATAAGAGAAAGTTGATATTGTTGGGGAAGCATCTTGAAAGTCAAATAAGATTTTAAAATCTAATGACTAACAAGATACACAATATGTACTTTTTTCCTTTATTTGTTGAAAAACAAAACTTTTTAAAATTTTTCTTAATGGGATGGGTAGTTGGGAGGGCCAAAGAAACAATAAGAGCTATATAATTGGGTAATAAATAGCAAGTAAATATTACTTCACCTATTTTACTTATAAAAACATTTCTTTTTCTTTTTATTAAAATAATAAGTATTTCTATTTTATCTTATTTATATTTTTATCATGATATCCAAATATAAAATATATAAAATTAATAACATATATTAAGAAAGTGGCGGATATCCAACATTAAATATCGAATGCTTCAATATTGAAATTCTAGTAAAATTTTATCCTTTGCTTTGGACAACACAGTTTTAAAAAGCTAATAGAGAATTTTGCTTATGCCACAGTGAAATTACTGTAGCATATCTACACTAATAAAAGAGAAACATGGTAATGAGCGTACGACCGCTACCCTTCCCATTGGCTAATCAGCATATCCTTACGCAAATTAACTGTCAGCCAAGATGGCGGCCGGCAGCCATGCAGCTCGAAGCGAGCAGGGAGGCTCGCTTGCTCCAGTGACTGCAGACTCCAACGTTCCCCGCCTAACTTGCCGGCCTCTGAGTTGCAACTCTAAGCAACTATGTACTATGTTGCAAAT
>NW_005366834.1:1590330-1590656 GCF_000412655.1 Myotis brandtii
GCCCTACTCTGTGAGTGACAGGGGGGAGCTCCCCAACCTCCTGATCGACCCTGCTCTGTGTGTGACAGGGTACGGAGCCCCAACCCCACTGATGGGCCCTGCTCTGTTAATGACAGGGGGCAGCGCCCCAAACCCCTGACGGCCCTGCTCTGTGAGTGACAGGGGGCAACACCCCAACCCCCTGATTGGCCCTGCTCTGTGCGTGACAGGGGGTGATGCCGCAACCTCCCCATCGACCCTGCCTTGAGTGTGACAGGGGGCGGTGCCCCAACCCCCAATCGGCCCTACCCTGAGTGTGACTGAGGGTGGCATCGCAACCTCCCGAT
>NW_005366834.1:1590826-1591554 GCF_000412655.1 Myotis brandtii
GATTCGGGCCCCCCCCCCCCCAGTGCACAAATTTTTGTGCACCGGGCCTCTAGTTTATATAATAATTTTAAATACTTTTAAATGATGACAAATGTGACTAATTGTATGATTGCAATTTCTACCATTTGAGTTTCCCCAGACATGTTTTTTTTTATTATTTTTCTCTATTTTATCTCAAGATTGTTCTATACCATTTTAATATATTTTGAATATAGCTAAACCAAAGTTGGAAATGACTAAATAAATAAAATTGTCATCTTTGATCAAAATTGGCATTGAAGACCTTCTGCAGCTTCCTTGTGTGCTACTTATTAAGACACTGCTAGTTCCAAAGATTCTTACTTAAGTTTATGACTGGTGATAAACCTACTTAATGTATATTTTAAATATGAATTTAAATTACTTACACAGTGCAACATAAAATTTTGAACTCTCTGAAATAAATACTAGAAGATTTATTTTTACCCAAGGACAAGTGTTTCAGTTCTAAAACCAAGGTGCTTCAAAATACTGCATTATGTTAGGAAATGTGCATTTATATGGCACCCTTATTAACCAGCATGCATTGGTTGTCTGCATGCTGTCTGTAGGCTAATCTCTATAGAGCAAAGCCTTTGTTTTCAAAGTAGTCCCATGAGAAAATAATTGTTTATCATAATATTAAAATTATAAGTACTATGAAAATATTATTTATATCATTATCTAAATTATTTGTTATTTTTCTTATA
>NW_005366834.1:1591637-1624704 GCF_000412655.1 Myotis brandtii
AAAGGAAGATATTTAAGCCTAAAATGTAATTCTTTGTCAGACTTTGATAATTGAAATTCAAGTCATGGGATAAAAGCCATTAGTTTTTCAAGTATATTGGTCAAGACAGGTTTGTCAATGATATTACTTATTATCTTACTAAGGAAGATCTATATAATTTTCTGACTATTAAGCTTATGTTATGGTTCTTAATTGCTTATATAATTATTGCGTATATAGAAACAGATATTTTATAATAGTAGTCTGTTCTATAAATTTGACAATAAGCACAATGAATATTTTAATAACATTTAATAGATAAGGCCTTCAGGGATAATAAGCAGTAATTATGCTAACAAGCCTCTTATAATTTCGAAATAGTTGAAACAAATATGAATATTTGCATTATAGTGTTTATCTAATTTTTAAATCACTTATTTCTTATTTATTGTTAAATAATGCTAACTATTATACATACCTAATTACAAATATATATATATATAAATTTGGCTACAGTGAACAAGCAGGACCAGCAGGAAGCAGACTTTGTAGTAACTAGAGGGAGGATGTGATTGAGTTACTTGAATAATTCTGGGAGATAGAAGGAAACTGTAATCTGATACTGAGGAATATGTAATTAATGTGCCTGGTTCCTGAGGGGGAAATAAGGGTTGTTTGGCTAAAGGATTTTACTACATGAAACTAGTAGAAGGGAAACTTATTGTTAAGCTATGTAGTCCTTCCAAACGTTACCAGATTTTCCAAATAGCAGATAAAATGTAATATTCTTTTCAGAGCCTACACTGCAATATATCAATGGATCAAGTGATAGAAGTGAATGCTGACTCAAGCTTCTGAAATGAAAGGTGGTGAGAGCATCAAGTGAGTATGATTAAATAGAAGGAGGGAAAATTAAGGTGGGATATATGTCAGCCGTTGAGTTTTTGACATCATAAAGCTGTTGAGTTTTGGCTTTGTTTTAGCTCAAAATAAAGGTTTAGAGCTTTCCTCTAGAATGTTTAAATCCAATATGACTACCAAATTTTAGTAGCTTAAGTAAGTGTTAGGTTCATAATAAGCACGGTTTTATGTACATATTTAGAACATAAACAGTAGAATTCAAATAACATGTTAGTGTATCTATTAAAGGGAAGAAGTTGTGTTGTTTAATTTATTTTTTTTTGGGGGGGGGACCAAGGGGTTTTATTTTAAGTACTTTATGAATAAAGACATTGATATTCAAACCATCAAAATAATCTAGGCATGGTTCTAACAAATTTCTAGAATTTGCCAAATTCAATAACCTTTCCACCAAACCACAGTTCCTATTGTAGGTACACATTAAATATGTAGCCAAGAAAAATTATCATTAAGTCTTCAAGTGTAAACTAAATTTATCCCAATATTAGGGTATCAAGGTTATATAATATTAGGAAGAAATGCTCAACTGTATGTTTGTTTTTCTTTATGGAAAGAGCTAAAAACTATGATTGGGATAGACATGAGAGTGGGCAGGGAAAACAGTTGCATAACATATAACAAAAACTCTACTTACTATTACAATATATTTTAAAGTATATATTTTAAAATTTAAAGACATGAAACACATGCCAATATAAAATAAACAAGTATCAATATTTTAACCTAATTAATTAATGAGGGAAATATAGATAAAATCAGTTCAATTGATACCAAAAAATGTGGGTGTTGTTTGAGTCTGAGTTCTTATCTTACAAAAATCTAAGAACGAAGTCACAGACAAAATCAATGATGGGAGCAAAGCTTATTGGGAGAAGCCAGTCCTGGAAAAGGAGCAGCTGGGGTTCTAGGAGCAGGCCAGTGTCCGGAGCTTCCTTTCCCTGTTACAGTTGGGAGTAGTTTGGCATCCAAGCTAATTTAAATCTAATAGTCCATGTGTGGAGGCCCACATGACTATAAGCCATGAGGATGCAGGGATATGCTCCCCTGCCACAGGAATGAACGTCAGGAACCTATTGCGTGCCAGGGAGAAGAGAGAGGGCCTCCTGTGTGAGTACCTTTTAATTTGGGGGTGGGTACAGTCTTGCTAGCTCCCAATTGGTCTTTCGCTGTTTTGTGATTGGTTATCTGTATGCTGCCTGTCTTAGCAATACCCACATATTTTAAGTTCATGCCTCTGGTGTGAATGCCCTTTCTTCCGCAACGCCCCCCCGCCCCCAATTGGGGTGCCTTAGTAACTCTGCCTAGTTGGGTTCTGGTTCTATTTCATTTCCCATGCTCCCATTCCTACCTACCTGGCTTCCTTTTGTCTCCTCAACAGGGATGTGATCCTTTCTGGAGGCTCTAGAATCAATCTCCTTGCCCTTCCCACCTTATTGACCTTTTCCTCTTCAAAGTCAGAAATAGGCAGTTCAGTCTTTTCCATGATACCATCTCTTTCTTGTTCTGACTCTTTTACCTCCCTCTTTTCTATTTAAAGATCTCTGTGATTACAGTGGGTCCATGTGGACAATTCTGAATGATCTCCTTAATTTAAAGTCAGGTTGATTAGCAACTTTAATTCTACTTGTAACCTTGATTTCCTCCTTGCCATGTAACCAAACATATTCATAGATACCAGAAGTTAGGATCTGAACATAATTGGTGTGTGTGTGTCGGGGGGGGGGCGGGGGTGTCATTCTGTGAATTGCATCTATGAATAAGTAACATAAGCATGAACTATGAGTTGATACAAATGCAAATTTTTGCAGCCTACTCAAGGCCTACTTATTCAGAATCTTATAGGGTATGCTCCAGGATTTTATATTTTATCAAGATCTCCAAGCAAATTTTGTCACAGTAAAGTTTTGGAAATGATGGCTTAGGAAACATCAATAAGAAGTGACTTTCTTTTTCCAAGAAGAATTAACATCCTAAACTAAAAAATGTTTAAACATATTACTTTACATATTTGAGATCTTTTTCCAGCTCTCCCTTCCTTGCTTTTGCATTACTAACAGAGTCTACCACCAAATACCTGAATAAGCTGTTATGCTCTCGAGTCTAGCCCTTTCTCAGCCCACCTTCCATTCTCTGGTTTGCAAACATTTGATGCTTTTCCTAGCACTCATCTTAACAATTTCAGATACATCACTGGTGCTATTACTACTCTCAAACCAGGATTACCTCATGCCAAGGCTTCTGGAAAATAAACAGCAGCAGGAATTTCTAATCTACAGGCTGGATATTAGTATCACCTATCGGAATATTGGTTTTCTCATTTCAATCTCTAATGCCAGAGAGCTAAGTGCATTTTTTTTATCAATTGTAGGTGGGCGTATCACCTTTTTTCCTGATGGAAATATCCAAGAAATCAGATGGAAATAATAATACAAATTATGTCAATGTTTATTATAAAAAAATTATACCATTTATTATATAAATAATGCTGTATAAGACTACTGCATCAAATATTAGTTTTAAATAAAACATAAGACATAAAAGTGCCTTCCTTCTTTGCCACCTTCTCTCCTGTTATTAGAAATTTACTATCTAATTAATTTCATAATAGGTAGCATCATGTTGCTTTGTCACTCAAGAAAGAGACATTGACTTGAATCTTTTATTAAAATAAACTGTTGTCTGTGTGACATTAGGCAACAGGATTAGGGTCTGTAGGAATCTAAAAGGCAGAGACCAACCAATGTTCAAAGGAAGTCCTGCATGTCTATAAATCACTTACTAAATGTAGTACCAAGTAATGTTTCACATTGTTGCTCTCACTGACTGAAAGGGAGATCCAGACTTTTTCATAGAAGTCCTGAGCATCATATCTGGCTTCGCATTCTGAGTGCAGTGGTATCGGGAACAACCCCTGCTGACTAGGTTTCCTGCTTGCATTATGGGGCAAGCACTTATTTCTCAACCCACCTACTTACTATATTATTCTTTTAAGAAATTTGGGGTCCAATATAACATGTAATAAAAACAATGACAGCAAAGTTCACAGAATATTCTTAGCTTTGGGGATGGGGGAGAGGGAGGCAGGAAGAAAAATAAGCATGATATTTATCCAGAGGAAATTTAACCCAGGAACATAGAGCATTGAATACCTTATTTTAAAGCAACAGAAACAAATATTCAATCATTTTGGTATCTTGAATTTTCCTGAGTCTACATCAAGTTTCTTAAATGCCCTTAGCTTCTATTTTTCCTTATGTGATATTAAACTAATGCTGACCTCACACAGTTTTATTTTGAAAAATAAATGAAATCATCTATACTAATCAAAGTATTCGTATAAATTAGACAAGAAGACCAGACATCTTCCGACCATCTAACTTCCTTCTGGACAAAGCTATGGTGGTGGGGGCTGAGGCAGAGGCAGTTAGGGGTGATCAGTCTGGCAGGGGAGGGCAGTTGGGGGCCATGAGGCCGGCAGGGGAGGGCAGTTGGGGACCATCAGGCCAGCAGGGGAGAGCAGTTGGAGGCCATGAGGCCAGCAGGGGAGGGCAGTTGGGGGCCATGAGGCCAGCAGGGGAGGGCAGTTGGGGACCATCAGGCCAGCAGGGGAGCAGTTAGGCAGTGATCAAGCCGGTAGGCAGGCAAGCAGTTAGGAGCCAGCAGTCCCGAAATACGAGAGGGATCCCGGATTGGAGAGGGTGCAGGTTGGCCTGAGGGACTCCCCGCCCTCCTGTGCACAAATTTCGTGCACCGGGACGCCTCTAGTAATGTAGATAAAATCTTCAGTAGATTGCTTAGCTTACAGTAACTCCTCAAAAGTAATAATTATAGTGAGGTATCATATCACAATTGTTTTCATTTTATTTTTTTTATGTTTTTTTAAATACTTTAATTTTTTTTAAAAATAAAAAAGTATGTTTTAATATGACAATCTATTTTAGTTGTGACACTAACACCTAAGATTTGCTTGAATAACCACCAGTTGTTTATGTCTGATAATTGTGTCTGGTCTCCCTTCCAATAGATTCTCTGTATAACTTAAATTGTTATTTAAGTTTACCCTGCTAAAATAATGTTCATCATCACCATATGTGGGACATCAATGTATTTTCTTAGAGGTAAATTTTGTGATTGCATAATTTTACATACCTGAAAAGTAAATCAATCTGTCTATATAAAAGAGAAACATGCAAATTAACCATCCCTCCATGATGCCTACAAACCACACCCACCAGCCAATGAGGATTGAGTATGCAAATTAACCCAACAAAGGAGCCGGGGTCAGGGTGGTGTGCGCGGATACCGAGGAAACTTCCACCCAGCTTGCGTGAGCGTACAGGCAACGGGGAGCCAGGATTGGGGAGGCACGCATGGACACCAGGGAGCTGGGGTCGGGGAGGTGCGCACAGAGGCTGGGGGTGGGGCCTGGAGCTTTCCCTGCATTGCCATGGTGACGTGGGGGAAGCTCCTACCCCACTGGAGTGTGTGCGTGGGTGCTGGCGGAGGTTCTCACTCTGCGGCTGCTTGCGCGCACGCAGTCACCAAAAGGCCTGTGTCCCTTGGACAGGCATCCTCAGGAGCCAGGCCACCCGGAGCCTGTAGCCCACACCTAGGGCCATAGTGGCCAGGATCCTGGAACGTGAAAGAGGGTGCACAGCAGGCTGAGGGGACTCCCCCCCCCCACTTCGCGCATGAATTTCATGCACCGGGCCCCTAGTTAATTATAAAACATATCCTACTTTGTCCTAGGCCAGATCTGTATCCCAAATAGCTAGACATTTCAGGAGAGAATTCAAAGTGATACATTTTGATATTAGATTTGGGGGAAAACAGAATGATACCTGTCAGGTTCTGTGTCATATCTCCATAGCATAGCACAGATGCTGGCACATATTTGATCTTCCATAAACATTTGATAATTGAATGACTTTAATTATTCTCCCACCAGCGTGTCATTTGGCACAACCCCTCAAGGCACTGCCACTGTCACACAGAGGGAAGAGGAGCAGCAGGATGTGGCTGGGGAAAGGAGCCAAATCCAAAAATCTGTTAGGGTAAGAGCATTCTGGCAGATTTCATTGGTGGGCATACAAGAAATTAATTATATAGAACTAAATATGTCTAAAAGTATCAGGTGGGATATGTTGAAACAGGAAAGCAAAAAAAATCAGTTTAGAAAAGTCAGGGAAGGTCAAACAACTACCAATCTCTCTCTCTTCCCCTATGTTTTAGTCTTCCTGTGTATTTATTTTGACCAAAAATCACTGAGAGGATTTAGACAAAGGAAAAATAATTTTCAAGGGAAAAAAAATACAAAGGCGGGAGATCATTTCCCAAATTATATGTTTGGATCTGCCAAATTACATATTGTTACCTATACTTTAAGGTAACAAAAAAAAAAGTCATATAAGTGACTATTTATAATAATGTCACTCCAGTTACAGAAATGATTCCAACTGCTCGATATATTGAGGTTTCTTTTATGAGATTTTGTGAGATTTTTATATGGTCCTCATAATGATAATAGTAAATGTAGTAACGGTAACACTGGCAACATTTTTGTATTGAAAAATAATTCATCTTTTAGAGGTTTCTATATTAATGCAGGGCAATGCTCTAATAAGCAAATGCATTTCAGTAAAAGCATTTCCATTAGGTGCTAAAAAGTATAGCTCATGTTAGTAGGCTTCCATGATAGTCTAGTTAAATTGATCAAAACCATAAACTCACAGATTTGAGACTTTCAAAGAACCCTGAGCACAAAAAACATGAAGGAACCAAGGAACACAACTGAGTGCTATACAAATCCCTGAACAACCAACCTCTGGATTTGTTATATATAATTTTTCTTAATAAACCCAAGTAGGTGTCATGTCATTAGTCAACCTTTCCTATTCAATATCCTATGTAATAAAAGCCTAATATGCTAAGTGCCCAGTCGTTCCAGTCGTCTGTTCAACCAATCAAAGCATAATATGCTAATGATATGCTAAGGCCGCTCAATCGCTCCTTATGATGTGCACTGACCACCAGGGGGCAGACGCTCCAACCAGTAGGTTAGCTTGTTACTGGGGTGTGGCCGATCAGGACTGAGTGGTCCCTGGAGCCCTCCCATGGTCCCTCCCTGGTTGCCCAACCTCCCATGTCCCTCCCCAGCCCCAATTGTGCATCGGTGGGGGTCCCTTGGCCTGGCCTATGCCCTCTCGCCATCCAGGACCCCTCTGGGGATGTCGGAGAGTCAGTTTCGGCCTAATCCCACAGGCCAGGCCAAGGGACCCCACTGGTGCACAAATTCGTGCACCGGGCCTCTAATATATATATTATATATGAGTCTAAGCGACTGGAATGCCAGAACGACTGGAACAACCAGTTGCTATGACACTATGACGTGCACTGACCACCAGGGGGCAGATGATCCGACTGGAATGCCGGAACGACCAGAACAACCAGTTGCTATGACGCTATGACGTGCACTGACCACCAGGGGGCAGATGCTCAATGCAGGAGCTGCCTCCTGGTGGTCAGTGTGCTCCCACAGCCAACGTCCCATGGCCGTCCAACCTCCTGTAGTCCTTCCCCCTGGCCGGCAGGACCCGGCTGGCAGCCAACAAGAAGGAAGGTCCCGTCCGGCAGTCAGCAGCCAGCAGGAAGGCAGGCCCAGGCTGGCGGCTGGCAGGAAGGAAGGCCCCGGCCAGCAGCTGGAAGGCCCCAATTTACGGCCAACCTCCTGTAGTCCTTTTCCCTGGCCGGCAGGACCTGGCCGGCAGCCGACAAGAAGGAAGGTCCCGGCCGGCAGCTAGCAGCCAGCAGCCAGCAAGAAGGCAGGCCCGGCTGGCGGCTGGCAGGAAGGAAGGCCCCAATTGGCCCTGATTGCCACCCACACCTAGGAATCCCACCCGTTCATGGATTTCATGCATCGGGCCTCTAGTGTGTGTGTGTGTGTGTGTGTGTGTGTGTGTGTGTGTGTGTATTCCTGCTTGACATAAAGTTTATATACATTTTTTCTTAACCGAATTTGAGAGATTTTTCTATTGTTATTATTGTCCACTGTTTTGCATTATGCTTAAAGATTACAGCTTTATAGCCATGAAGCTGTATCTTTCATATATATATTTTTTAATCTTCACTAGAGGATATTTTTCTACTGCTTTTTAGGGAGAGTGGAGTGATGGAGAGAGAGGGTTGGAGAGAGAGAGAGAGAGAGAAGAGAGAGAGGAAAGAGAGGGAAAGAAACATAAATGTGAGAGAGATATATTGATTGATTTCCTCTTGCACTCACCCCCAACTGGGTCAGGGATCAAACCTGAAATTAAGGTAAGTGCCCTAGACAGGGAATCAAACCCATAGCCCTTCTGTGCATGTGCCGATTCTCTAACTACTTAGCAACCGCCAGGGCCTTTCCCTTACATTTGTCATTGCGTGTTTTAGCTAGACTATTTGATTTTCCTATATGTGTTCCATGACTCTTATCCACTGTCTTAATTTTTCTTGACTTCCTTTATTCTTTTCTTCCTATTAAATGGCCTATCCATTTCAGGTCTTTTGGCTACTTCTAAAGGTAGATGTTCCAAGTCTCCAGCAGCTTCAATCACTTGCAAAATCTGATGAAGCCCTACAGTGTAAGGCCTGGGATCTGGTGTCTCAGTAGCTATAAAGGGAAAAACGATATGATCCAAAATTCTAGGAGCATCAACTCTGCTGAATACTCATCAGCCAATGGGGACTGGAAACAGAAGGGAGCTTCAAATGAAAAGGCAGTCTAAATCCTGCACAAGGCTTGCTGTTGTGCTGGGCCACTTGAGCTTTGCTTCAGGCCCGACAGTGTACTTTGGAGTTTATTTCAGTGTTTATTTTGAGTCTGTGTTTCCCCTCCTCCAAGGGCTTCTGGAGGGCTTGCACATTACATGCCTTGATCTGGGAGCTTACACAGGTGTATTCAGTTTGTAAAAACTCATCAGCTATTCATCAGCTATAAGGTAATATACACTTAGCAATATGTATATTTATATTTCAATAAGACATTGGAAAAACCAGAATGGCACAGTTTGCCTCAGGGCATTTTGTAATGTTTGCATAAAAGAGCCTATGTTCCCACAAAGTGTCATAAAATGCTTATAATGAGAGTTTGTCAAAATGGAGATCAAAAGGTCCATTTGGTAATATCTGAAAATGTGAATGTTTCTTTTCAAGAAACTATGCAAAATCTTGCTACTGTTCATTATAATTATGTTTATATGCAGCACGGGTAAGTTTTAGTTCATGCTAGAGCACCACTAACTGTCTCCATTAAAAGGTTAACACACTGATCCCTAATTCTCTCTCTCAGCCCTGTTAAAATGGCAGTGTGGCAAAGCTTCAAATAACTGTCAATTTATCCTCCCTAGCAGCAGCACAAAGGTCATTTTGAAGCACAGTGCATATAATATGTTGGTACTTATGCTTCACAACGTCTGGGTAGCATTTATTTGTTTTATGTATTTTAGAATAAATAATAAAGACATAAATCCAAGTAAGTATGTATATTTTTCATCTAAATTCATCAATGGTTGATATCTCATCACATATGCTCTATCTCTCTATCATGTCTACCCAGTTATCTATAAACAGGAAGAGAAATAATAGGATTACTGTTATTATCATGAACGTTATTATTATTATCCTACTTCCAAATATTTCCATGAACTTAATATAAGATCTTTTCCAAGGGCCAAAGTCATTCTTTATGAAAGCACAGTAAATTAAAAATCATCTAATATTACATAAATAAAATGTATGTAATTTTCTAATTTGCAATGCTATTTTCTAATGTATAATTCATATCAAAATTTTGCTACTCAGCTAATAATAGTCTTTTGAGTATTTTACCCCAATCCATCTAGCTTATGATCTAGCATTACACTTTGCATTCAGTTGTTAGGTCTAGCTGGTCTTCTTTAAACTGGAAAATTCTGTAAGCCTTTCTTTTTCTTTCATGAAGTTGTCATTTCTGAAGAGCATAGATCAATTTGTTTGGGAGAATGCCAATCATGTAGTGGTTATCTGATTATTTTCTCATAACTGGGTGTAGATTTTATGTATTTGGAAGAATACTGTATTAATCTGGTTCTGCATGTATATTTGAGTATAGGTTTAGTAATGAAAGCTCCTTCTCTCTGTTGGAGTTTTAAGTTACCTTGGGCACTGTTATATTCTCTAGTCATAAGATCACTTTGTCATAAATTCTACTTAAAAGAGTTATTTATGTATTAAAGTCAGAAAGTGTTTTCTTTATAAAAGCTGCTACTTTTTAAAAAATATTTTTATTGATTTCAGAGAGGAAGGGAGAGGGAGAGAGAGATAGAAACATCAATGATGAGAGAGAATCATCAATCGCCTGCCTCCTCCAAGTCCCCCACTAGGAATCAAGCCTGAAACCCAGACATACACCGACTGGGATTCGAACCATGACCTCCTGGTCCATAGGTTGATGCTCAACCACTGAACTATGCCAGTCGGGCTAAAGTCTGCTTTTAAATTGTTTACATTTTTGAAAAATATGATACCAATAATGGTCCTGTATGACTTTACATTTTGTTTGACACTGTTATTTTTCTTTAGTTCTTAGAAATAATGTAATATAGCAATGTGTTTTTATTTCTAACCGATATATTTAAATATTTTCTATATATCTGTTTATATTCAAAGCAATCTTATAGAAATTCTTAAGGCTTTTTTCCCCCTAGCAGTTAAAATGTAAGACATTTTTATCTTTAGTGGTAAATAGATCTGACTACATGTTTAGCCACAAAGTCAACAAGATGAATAATATCTGTTAAAGGGAAATTAAAAACATTCTTTTTCATCTAAAACAAAAAAAAGTAAATCACTGCAACAAATACACTAATGCAGTTAATCCATTACATTTATAGATTCCATTATGTAAATTCATTAGAATTTTATCTAACATCATTTGTTCAGAATAATACAGTCTTGCAAGCCATAAATTGAAGCTTGCTAATGGATTAAAATATGTTTATTTTTTGTAAGTGCTGAGGAGTAAAAATGCAAATGCTGTTGGACCACCATTGACTCAGATCATCCATCCTTGAATGAAGAAAAAAAAATCATCAAAGCAATGAAATTATATGTAGGTGTAAATAAATATCAGAACATTTTTTTCCCCAAAGGAACACTACCACCTACAAAAACTCACATTCAATGTTAATGAATGAAGAAATGTTTGAAAATAGTTTACTATGTTCTATTTTTCACCTGAATAACTCCCTACTTTTGTCTGAATGTTCATCGATTTGGCAAAAAACAAAAACAAACAAACAAACAAACAAACAGAAAAACCTCTCAAGTAGTCTCCTGACAATTTTCTTTTCTGCTTTTTTGTTTTTCTTTTCCAGGATTATTACTTAAGATAATTACAAATTTTTTTAAAGTTATGAAAGATCAGAGATGAAATAAATGAAAAACATACTTCAATCAGATGTCATAAACTCAATGACTGACATCTCCAATTATCCTTGTTGTAATCCTGAACCATCTACTAAATATTTAATATAGTCTCTACATCCTCAAGTCTTATTCTTGCAGTCATTTTATTTATATCAAACCAATTATATTGATTTAACAGGTCAGAATGATAGTTTAATATTCAGGATTATTGGCAATATTAATAACTAGAAGTCATGTGTTTCTTTTCAATGACTATGTATTCTCATTTAAAATTTGTACTATTGCCCTAGCCGGTTTGGCTCAGTGGATAGAGCGTCAGCCTGTGGGCCAAAGGTTCCTGGGTTCCATTATGGTCAAAGGCATGTACCGAAATTTCAGGCTCCTCCCTGGCCTGGGCCCTGGTCAGGGCACATGCAGAAGGCAACCAAGCCATGTGTTTCTCTCACATCAATGTTTCTCTCTCTTTCCATGTCTCTTCCACTCTATTTAAAATTCAATGGAAAAATATCCTTGGGTGAGGATTTAAAAAATAAATAAATAAAATGTAAATAAAATAAAATTTGCACTATCATCTAAGGCAGTACTTCTCAAGTTAGTTAGATGAATACTAGACAGAGGAAGTAATCTATAAAAATACTTATATTATATAATAATTTTTTAATAAATAATTTTTGATGAGGGGTTTGGAATGGGATGTGATTCTACTTTACTAAAATATGTTAATAAAATATAAAATGCACACATGGTTCTGCTTGAATCAATGACATAATAATAATTCTTATGAAACTTTAAACATATTACAGTAAACATAAACCCATAATAAATGTTGCCTATTTCTTTTGAAGTTGATTATCTTACATAGGAAAGTATGCATTATATGGCAATCATGTAGAAATTTTCAGTATACATTCAGTGAACAGCCAAATGAGTTCATATTTCTTTTAATTAGGTAGAAAACAAAACAACCAATCTCATTAATTTATTTAAAAAGGAAATATCTCAATGACTGGTAGAAGTTTTTAATGTCAAGTAAATTAGTGACAAATCACAAGCTGAATACAAGTATAAATTGGTCTAGTTTTCTCATTTGTTTAAAGGATGTATTAACTAAATAAGTAGGGGTAGAAATACAAATACAGTTTAAAAGCAGATTTTAATGAGTAAATATCTAAAAGATACATTTATATAAAAATGTAAATTAATATATGTGTACTTAATCAATACATTAAAATTAAAACCCACTTTTACAAAGATGGTGTCTTATGGCTTATATGTGTCCATGGAAAGCCCTTGTTATATTAAAAAATAAAATAATGTGATGAAAATTTAAAAAAAGAAAATGGGAGTATAAGAGTTGCTGCATTAGTTCTAAAAATTCTGGAGCATTGGTATTTAATAGAACACAAAATTCCTGCTAGGTATAATATACGTCAGGGGTGGGGAATGTTTGGCCTACAGGTTGTGTATGGCCCGAGAAATCATTTGGTCTGGCCCTGCCAAGGCATTAGGGGTGAGTTAATGAAATGTTTGGCCAAATACAGTTGGCTAATTTTTAAGTTGCTAATTTTGTATGGCCTTCGAATGATGTTATAAATATCCAAATGGCCCCTGGCAGAAAAAAGGTTCCCCACCCCTGATGTAAATGGAAAATATTTCAATCTACATAGAGATCCCAAGGTTCAACTCATAAGTACTCTTTCCTAAACCTTCCTGCTGCAATATGTTGACAATCCCTACGATGACTTCCTTTTGGGGAATGTGCTGCAGCCCCAGATCTGTATTTTCTTAAACCAGTAAACTTGGATCAATTATTTAACAACATTGCTATCACAGTATTAAAACCTGGTTAATAATATAGTATATGTGAGCTGATTGGCATCATCTGCAGAGCAGGTATCAAGGCAATTTAAACTTGCAGCAACGTTAGAAATTGGAAATAGAGCTGCGTAATATTGGGGCAGACATCCAAACACAACTGAAGTCCAGAAAGAAAGGGGATGGAAATAAGGTGGATTAGGTAGTGATCTGTAAAGTGCTGTGTGATGGAGGGAATTTCTGCAAAGCTGGTGAGAAGTCTTTATAGGTATTTTAAGACTTCTGGAAATGAGTCTGAAAAAGTACCGCTGCTGATCTCAGTTACTGCCTGGGAACAGCCCTAGAAGGTTTGGACTTAGCGAAAATGCAGAAATGGATTTCAGAACCTGGCAGCCAGGGCTCCCTCCCGCAAGTTGGGAGCAATGAGGTGAATGCTGTGGTCACCCCATTACTTTACAGAGTTAGGAACCTTATGGAAACGGTTTTAGAAAAGCACTTGAAACAGTTTTAAGATCCTGCTCAATAAATGCTTGCTATTATTTGGAGAGGTAAACTACTTGCCTTTAAGTAGTGAAATAAGCTCCAGTTCACTTGTAGACATTAAGGCTTTGAAGATTAACAGTATTTAGAAGTGTTAAGCCTGACTGTCCAAGTACAAAGTGAGGAAGGAAATGAATGCATATTGTAGGAACAAGACTCCTACTTGACCTGGTTTCTGACTGAGCAGCAGCATCAAGAGCAAGGTCAGGCTTTGTAAGTGAGAAGACAAAGGGAAATTGAATATTTAAGCTTGTTCTTGACACAAAAGCTGCAGTAAGTCAGCACAAACATACACAACCAGCCTCCAGGGGCATGTGGACAGAAGACTCTTACAGCACTTTTGTAAACAAGCATGGTATATACTTTTCCAATTCTGACATAATTAAAAATTTAAATGAGTTCAGTCGAAAAATACATTATTTTTATATGGCATAAGATTTTTATTTAGAATATGATTCAAGTGCAGATTCATCCCTATGCACACATTTTTCTCAGGTTTATGTTGCAGTATTAAGAGGACAATAAAAAGACTTGACATTTCTAAGGATGCATTTATATTCAAGGATAAACTTTTATACCTGTTTATGATACTTCAGTTACAACAAAGATACTATGTTCAAATGTAGACCATGCTCAAAGATTTGTATTAACAAGCTTGAATGAGTGTGAGCAAAGACAGAAGAACATTCAGGGACAAGAATAATATGAGAACGCAAAACTGCATGACATTGTTGACACATGTAGGACTGTTTATGCCACAGAGAACAAATATATTTCAGGAGCTGAAGTGATGCAGATATTTTATTTATATAGCTACATATATAGATTGCCATATGTATAACTGCTAATAGTTTTGGTGTTTTTTTTTAAAATTTTCATTTTCATTTTGGACATAATGGTGATTACAGGGCAAATTTCTGTTCAAGAAGCAATATGATATGGACTAAAGGCATCATAGCCATGAATCTTTGCCAATATCTTAAACTTTCTAAGCCTCAGTTTTAATAGCCATAAAATAAGATAGAAAAAACACACAATACCTTATCTCATAATGCTCAGATATTAAATTTATAATAAACTAGTGGCCTGGTGCACAAAATTTGTGCAGGTGGGGGTGTGCGTTCCCTCAGCCCAGCCTGCACCCTCTCCAATCAGGGACCCCTTGGGGGATGTCCGACTGCCGGTTTAGGCCCCATCCCACAGGGATGGGGCCTAAACCAGAAGCTGGACATTCCCCAAGGGGTCCCAGATTGGAGCGGGTGCAGGCCGGGCTGAGGGACCCCCCCCGCCCATGGACAAATTCTGTGCACTGGGCCTCTAGTCCTAAATAATAAAAGGCCAGAGGTGTCACAATCTAAACGACCAGAGACCAGACCACCACAGCCCCTCGTGGGCTGGCCCCACCTTCAAGCAAGCAGTTAGGGGCAATCAGGCAGGCAGGCAAAGTGGTTAGCGCCTGATCGCTCCCAACTGCCCTCCCCTACCGGCCTCATGTCTCCCAACTGCCCTCCCCTGCCTGTTCACCCACAACTGTTTCTCCCTTGCCAGCCTGATCACCCCCAACTGTCCTCCCCTCCTTGCCTGATTGCCCTTAACTGCCTCTGCCTCAGCCCCGCCACCATGGCTTTGTCCAGAATGTCTCCCAGAAGGTCTCCCTGTCTAATTAGCATATTAGACTTTTATTAGTATAGATGTAAAATATTTACCACATGTCTTAAAGTAAAAAAATATATAAGAAAGAAACTATTAAACTCAGATATGGGTTATCACAGAAGGAGAAAAAACTTTCACACAAAAAATATTCATAGCAGTTTCCAGGTTAATGAAAGAATCAATGTGTGGGGAGGATGGCACACCCCAAGAACATGGAGACAAATGCTCTGCGCTTGAGTCCATTTTGGATCTTGTTCCTATGCCTCTTCAGTTGCCTAGACATCTATATTCTTAATAAGATATTTTATAATAAACCAGTAAATGTATGATAAGGTATATTAACATATTAACTAAAAATTTCATACTCAAACCGAATACATGGGTTATTCACCTGGCAAGTGAAGATGACTTCCTTTCTAATGCTAAACCCTGAGCTCAATGCAATCAGATTTTTAGTTATATTTGGAAAGTCATTATTGTGTAAAAAAAAAATAACAGATTTTTATGTATATACATCATGCTTTTAATTCATCTGGCTGCTTCATTATACATCTGAATATCAATGTGGTTAAAAAAAGATGAGATAGAACTAAAAGTGGATGGTGTTACCCAGAAGAGAAAACTTTTGGAGATACTGAAATATATATGACTCTCAGAATAAGCCTAAAAAAATTGAATTCTGTGGTCAAATTCTCAACAACATTTTTGTGCATCCGAATTTGTGAAAGTATAATGTCATTCAAGAAACTGTGAAATGAAAGACTCAATTATTTAAATCATGTATCAAATTCACTATCATAAATGCAATCATTATACAAATTCTATAACGGTTTAGCATTAGTATTTTCCTATTTTTAAATATATTTTTATTGATTTCAGAGAAAGGAAGGGAGAGAGAGAGAGTGATAGAAACATCAATGATGAGAGAGAATCATTGATTGACTACCTCCTGCAAGTCCAACACTGGGGATCAAGCCCACAACCCAGGCATGTGTCCTGACCTAGAATCAAACTGTGACCTTCTGGTTCATAGGTCAATGCTCAACCACTGAGCCACATCTGCTGGTAATTATTAACAGATGTTTACATTTGTTGTTAAATAGTAACAGTGATGTAAATATAATCAGATTAAACTCACACTATAAACTCACAGTATTAATCACAGGATTCAACTGATCCAACTCAACAACTTTAAATGTTCTGTACCAAACTAAAAAAATAGTTTTGCTTATCTAATTTAGAATATTTGAGAATATTTTTCATGTCCATATAAATATTATTACCAGAACAATGATTTTATATTCTGTTAATTTGAGAGAAAAAAAAGTATTCACAGATAGGTAGAATAAATTTTAGGCTTAGTTAACTAAATGTTAAATCACTGGAAAATGTGTTAAATCCTGTTGAGCAAGTCTATGTTCCCCTAACAAACTCTGCACCGTGCAATTGAAATTTTGGTAATCAGACTATTCCTTTAAAGTTTCCATATATTTAGCTATTTCGTTTCTCTGTTCTTCTTCCTTTCATTCCATTTCTTTTTTATAAAGCAATAATTTATCCAACATGAAAATAAGGCAAATGACCACTAATTATTTACTATTTTGAATTATCTATATATATATAAAAGCCTAAGCGACCAGACAACTAGACAATCGGACTACCTAGTGACCAGGCAACTGGCCAGTAGCTATGTCATGCACTGGCCACTAGGGGGAAGATGCTCAATGCAGGAGCTTTCCCCTGGTGGTCAGTGTGCTCCCACAGCAGGAGTGCCACTCAGCTGACAGACAGGCGGCAGATGCTGGGCACACCGCTGGCGAGCACAGCTGCAGCGGCATGAACCTCTCTTGCAGACACTCTCCCTGTGTGCCCAAGTGGTGGCAGTGGCAACAGGTGCAGTGGGGCCAGGATGAGCGGGAGTGGTGCAGCAACCAGTCCAGGCCGGGGTCCTACCTGGCCACCTGCTGCTTAGTGCACTACCTCGTGCTGTGCGGGATAGATGCGGACAGCAGGCTGGAGCCCAGTGAGCTGGCAGGTAAGGCCAGGCTGTGGTGGCGTGGAGGTCCACTGGTTGCTACAGGCCAGGCCAAGGTACCCCACCAGTGCATGAATCTGTGCACCAGGACTCTAGTATTTTATAAGCTTACTTCATACTAGTCTGAATACACACACACACACAAACACACACACACACACACACACATATATACACACACGCTAGAGGCCTGGTGAATGAAAATTCGTGCACTCGGAGGGGTCCCTCAGCTCGGCCTGTGCCCTCTCACAGCCCAGGAGCCCTCGGGGGATGTTCAACTGATAGCAGTCTGGCCTCCCTCTACGGGAGGCGACCAGCGGGGCCCCACTGCTGCTGCCACCAGTGGCCTCCCTCTGTGGCCCCACCCCCTGATCACCCCTCTGCTGCTGGTCGCTGCTGCCCCCCAATCGCTGTCCCCAAATTCTGCCCCCCACTGGTACCTGTCTTGGCTGGCCTGGCGCCACCCGTTTTCCTGCCCCACCCCCCACTGACTGGTCATTCTGCTGTTTGGTCAATTTGCATATTATGCTTTTATTATATAGAAGATATATATTTGTTTGATGATTTCCAGCCCCATAAAGTTAAAAATTAGCATACTGAAAAGTTGTGAATTGTAATAATTTGTTACCTATAGAAATGATAACTCAAAACTTATGATTGTGTTGCTCTGTAAAAAATTAACCTGAGTTTTAGCTAACTTGGAATTCTTATTTATAGTGTTTTTTATTTAATGAGTTTTTCAAACACCTATAAACATTATCTATTTTCTTTCTGCTAATATTGAATTAAACCAAAACCAAAACCAAAAGAATGTCTGGATATTTTTTATTTATCTATTTTCCTTTCTAACTTCTCTCTCCCTTTTATTTCTTCCTTATTTCCTTCCTCTTCCTTCTTTTCCTCCTCTCTTCCCCCTTTCTTTCTTCCTTTCTCCTTTCTCTTTTCTTTTTCTTCACTTTCAACATTTTCTTCCCTCCTCTCTCTTTATTTTTCTACATTTACCCATTTAGATTAAGCTGCAAACTAGATTATTAAGAATTTTGTAAGTATTAACAATATTTGTAGTATCTCATTATAGACTTATCATCAATATCATGAACAAATGTCTTAATTTTTATAAAGTCCAATTTATCAATTTTTTGTTACATGTGTAACCATTCAGAAACTTAATATCTTTAATCTAATATTTTCTCTTTTTTCCTTTTGTTTCAAACTAGCCTTTTCCAGCCTAGGAGTACCTTGACTCACCCATCTCTCTCTCCTTTGCAAGGCCACTACCATAATCATTAAGCCCTCAGGACTATTTGATGCTAGTGAGCATCAAATAATCTTAAGAACAAAGCCTTGGGTCTGTTGACCAGGGAGACAGAGTTTTAGTCAAACTAAAGATAATATCTAGGCCTCAGTTGTGTTTTAACTCCAGCCCCAGAAAAGGGGAATGACCCCATCAACCACATCCTTGCAAAATCAGACAGAGGGACAACACCACTTCCCCCTTTCTTTCTTCCTTTCTTCTTTCTCTTTTCTTTTTCTTCACTTTTAACATTTTCTTCCCTCCTTTCTCTCTATTTTTCTACATTTACCCATTTAGATTAAGCTGTAAACTAGACAATTAAGAATTTTGTAAGTATTGACAATATTTGTAGTATCTCATTATAGACTTATCATCAATATCATGAACAAATGTCTTAATTTTTATAAAGTCCAATTTATCAATTTTTTGTTACTTGTGTAATCATTCAGAAACTTAATTTCTTTAATCTAATATTTTCTCTTTTTTCCTTTTGTTTCAAACTAGCCTTTTCCAGCCTAGGAGTACCTTGACTCACCCATCTCTCTCTCTCCTTTGCAAGGCCACTACAATAATCATTAAGCCTCCAACAAATCAATGGAGACCAGGACCCTTACTCTGACCCTAACTGCCCTAGTCACCATGATTAATGATTTTTTGCCCCTATATAACTCATCCTCTAGATAGCCAGGTCTTTGATTGTGTTTTAACTCCAGCCCCAGAAAAGGGGAATGACCCCATCAACCACATCCTTGCAAAATCAGACAGAGGGACAACACCATGGCTGACATCAGGACCAGATGCAATGATCCACTACCCCCTACAATCTCTCCAACAAATCAATGGAGACCAGGACCCTTACTATGACCCTAACTACCCTAGTCACCATGATTAATGATTTTTTGCTCCTATATAACTCATCCTCTAGATAGCCAGGTCTTTGAACATGAGCTCACCTCTAACTCTGGTATGGTACCATTCCTTAATTAATAAAACTTTTTTTTTGGCTGCAAACTTTTCCCATTTGATTGAGTATGGTACATACAGGCAAATGAACCCCTTATTTCTATAACTCATGTGCTATTGATTTTATATAGAAATTATTCACAAATCAAATGTCATGAAGCATTTCATCTATGTTTTCTTCGAGAGTTTGAGAGTTTAAAAAAAAAGTTTGAGAGCTTAAAAAAAAGAGTTTGAGAGTTTTTGCTACATTTTGAGGGTTTTTTTGTTTATTTGTTTGTTTTTGTATAAGGAACCAGTTTCATTATTTTGCATTTACATATTAATTTTCTCAAAACCATTTGTTGAAAAGACTGACATTTTGACATTTCCCCATTGAATGGTCCTGGCACTCTGTTATTTTTAATCATTGAAGTCTTGAGTATGATCTGAAGCTAACTTAGTAAATAATATAAAAATTACAATGATTTATTCTCCTCAAATTATAAACATTTATGATATAAAATAGCACCTAGTCTATGGTGATGGGAGCAGATTTACTCTGGGTGGTGGGCACACAGTGTAATACACAGATCTTGTAACATAGAAACCCACACCTGAAGCCTATATGATCGAAATAACCAATGACACTCAAATAAATTAAATAAAAAATAAAAAAGTAGCACTTTAAGATTTTGAAATATGTAATTTACTTTGCAGTTTTGGATTTGATCATTTAACAAATTTCATTTTCCATTTATTTCATTTTCCATTTATTTCATTTTCCATTTATTTCATTTTCCATTTTTCTGAAATTATTGGTCATAAATTTCTGTCCCATAGACCGCACAAAACCAGATTTATGCATATTGTGAAACAAGAGTAAAGGTATCATACTCAAGTTGATATTCATTTTAACTGACAAAGACTTAGTAGTAAAAAATGGAAAAAGTGCAAAACATTGAGCTGTCAATTTAAGAAAGGTTACACTTGTTTGTGTCAAGTGTCTGCGGCTCTTACATCTTTCAGTTTGACTGACTGATAAGAACCAGCATATTTTAGAGGTTCCCCCTTCTATGATCTTGCTTTGATAGAAATAGTTGCTAACAGACTGGATGAAAATATAGGTAACTGACATTTACACAGTAAATTATTTCAACTATTACTATGTCTTTAATCACACACTACATGTCTGCCACTTCTAATAACATTTTGATGTCTGGAAGATACAGTCAGTCCTCTGGTTACGTCGGAAATTCATTCCTATGGCGCAACCTAATGGAATTTTCGCAGTTAAGTCGGAACCCACCTACATAAGCACCTACATCACTCACATGGAGCACACACACAGCAGGAATGAAGTGAAACAGTAAAAATAAAATTGAAAAGAAAGATATCAATTCCTGACCTTTACTTGTGGTAAATAAATAATAAAAAACATAAAGCACATATGTACATACATCAAAATGACGGAACTGTTTTTTAGAAATAAATGGGAGATGGCGATATAATCAAGAAACGATGTACATCGAGTCCAACGTAACCTGAGGACTGCCTGGTCTTCTGCTTTACCTCTGAATTCACTGCTTGTGTGAGCCTTTGTGAACAATTGTCTACTCATTTTGTACATTCTTAGATTAACTTTCACTTTAATCTCATTGCTTTTACATCTGTTCAAAACTAGCTGATCCTTGGTCTATTCCAGTGATGGCGAACCTATGACACGCATGTCAGAGGTGACACTCGAACTCATTTTTTTGGTTGATTTTTCCTTGTTAAATGGCATTTAAATATATAAAATAAATATCAAAAATATAAATCTTTGTTTTACTATGGTCGCAAATATCAAAAAATTTCTATATGTGACATGGCACCAGAGTTAAGTTAGGGTTTTTCAAAATGCTGACACGCTGAGCTCAAAAGGTTCGCCATCACTGGTCTATTCTGACTCATGAGTTCCATTGCTTCTGCTGGGTTTACATGGATGAGGTACTTGCTAAGTTTATTTGTAGAAACTGTTTTTTGACTTAAACACACACATATACACACACAAACACACATGTTCTATTTTTTATGCATTGATTATAATTTGTGTTTTTGTTTCTGATTTATTTTATTTATGGAATTGATGGTCTCATATCTTTTAGTCTCAGAGTTATCAGCTGTCTCTATTAGTCTTTTTTTCCCTAAACTCCATTTCTCTATCCTAAGTTAAGTAAAAAAATGGTGACTTTTATTAATCTGTTTATTTAAAAAATATGTTTAATATCCTCCCTTCTTAATTGAGAAATAAATTAAAAAGAATATGTATATTTATATTTTTTTCTTTCAAGAGTAGCTTTAACCTCTGTGACTCTCTAAAGTTTGAATTGAAATATTCCTGCTATCTTCTCTATAAAAATGTTCCACGTAAATTTTCTGATCAAATGGGATACTAGTACATTACTTTTTTTCTTGAACTTGTGACTTCTACCCTCATGAAGAATTTTTAGTACATGCATCTGTCTTATTGAATAATTTAAATATTGAATCAATTTTGTTTTTAGTAAGCATTCTCATGGACAGACATTCATTCCTCCTAGATAAAATCCACCTATAAAATTGTGTGCCAATTTGTTTCACTACATTTCTTTCAGTCCAGTCCACATCTTAAAATTAATGGCTTAAGAATATAAAATGAGCAATAAGTCTTTTTTTGTTGTTGTTAAATTATTAAACCTCAGATGTCATGACTTTTGAGTAAAAGTTGAAGGACTTGCCAGTATTTTACTCTGCTTATTCTTTTATACTCCAATAAGTTTCTAGGCTTATGAAAGCTGGTTTATGTTTATTATATTAAGTGGATATTAATTGTTTTGAACTATTTATTAAAAGTTAAAAATCAAATGTTTAAATATTTTTTGTGTCACATATTAGTTATTTTGAAGTATTATTTCTTTTTTAAAAAATATATTTTATTGATTTTTTACAGAGAGGAAGGAAGAGGGATAGAGAGTTAGAAACATCGATGAGAGAGAAACATTGATCAGTTGCCTCCTGCACACACCCTCCTGGGGATGTGCCTGCAACCAAGGTACATGCCCTTGACCAGAATCGAACCTGGGACCCTTGAGTCCGCAGGCTGATGCTCTATCCACTGAGCCAAACCGGTTAGGGCTGAAGTATTATTTCTTGAATAGTTTCAATTTTGACAAAATTTAGAATTGGTTGATTATATTAATAAGCTTTAACCTTTTTTCTAGCTCTATAAACTTTCAGTTTAAAAATTAAAAAAAATATATATTTAAAATAATTTTACCACCTTTTGTATATTATATTAATTTGCTTTCAGAAATTATACTCATGTACTCAACTATACAATACAGTAAACTAATAAAAAGGCCATCAATTCCGTAAGAAGCAAATATTTTAAGGTAAGATATCTATTTTTTAAATTAATGACATTTCACATATAATATATTAATGGTAACTAGGAATAGAAGATATAATTCTACATAAGTAGTGAGTATATACCCTTCAAAAGAATATAAAATTTTGACCCAGAAGGCTTCCTTCTTACTGTTGTGTATTACTTGTCCACACAGAGATAGGGAGGCATAGAAGAACACATAAGGCTGCTGGGATTCTGATACTCTGATAGTCAATGCAAAAGCTTTGAGCTCCAAATTTAATAGGATATCAGTTATTAACAATAAAGGAGATTTTGCTTGGGAAACTCCTCTTAACACTTAGAAAAGGAAATAGAAAACTGAACTGATTTCAACAGTAACAATTCTATGATTATTTCTCAGAATGAAGAACGTATTCTATTAAATGTAAAATCAATAGGCTCATTTATTAAAAGATGTTACCAGTGTTGGGGTTCTTGGATTCCCCAAGATAAAAATCAGAAGAGAAACTTCCAGACATACTGGTATGTTAAGCTTATGCTCGAGCATGAAGGAGGCAGCACGGAGGAAAGAAAGGTCCTCTGAACTGGCTTGGAGGCTGGCACTGCTTGGCTGTTTTTATAAGTTGGAGACAAAGTGGGCATTCATGAAAGAGGGGGCTTTTTGGAAAAGGAGGGCTCCATTACCTGGTAACTATGTTGGTACCTGCTCATTGCCACTACCTTAGAGGACATATGGCAGTCACACCTTGGTAAACTGCACATGTTTGTCAGGAGTTTCAACATCTGCAGTTAGAAAAGAGATACAGTCAGCTGCTACCTCAATGCTTTTGGGCAGGGCGTGGGGGGTGTTACCTTCTTGAGGTCAGCTTCTCTGGAATTCTGACCACCTCATCTTAGCTTCCTGGCAACCGGACATATTTTATTCCCTGCTCAAGTCCATATGCTGTCTCAAAAAAGTACTAAAAACATTATTTGAATTTCTATATAATTTTAATAAATTTTAATATGAACCTAAGTGTTTTATAGAAATTATTACTTATATGTGTGTATACACATATCTGTCCATATGATATACTTTAATTCACTTTTGATATGTTTGCTCATACAAAGTATTATAGTATAGACTCCAGGTCATTTGAAGACAGTCCAGATTTGTTCAGAGAAGCCTAGGCCAAATGGTCAGGCAACACACATACCAGGCCATCAAGATTTTAGAGCTAAAAGTGCTGTTTGAGTCTATTTTTTTCTTTGAATTTTATGACTGCCATTCTGGTACACTCAAAGGGTTACATTCATAACCAGAGACAATGAGCAAGCATGCAAAACTATGGTTTTTACATTTTGTTATGCTTTTCAAACTAAGTAGTAGTATGATTGCTGCAGAAAAATAAATCTGCTTGCTGACTGATACTGAATTACAAGGCTGATATGATCATTTCCTAGCAGTCATAAATATTTATTACATTTTCTCTGAATTCTCATTTCAAACACAACTGAATTTAATCCCAATAAATTGTCCTTGTCTTATAGTGCTGCTCTGTGGCCCCTCTCTTGTTTTCGTAAAACTTCCTGAGACATGTGTACTTATTATCCCCATTCTAGAGATGAAACACCTAAGGCTTAGTGGTTCAAGACTTTGCAGAGTCACATATTTGTAATATAATCAAGCTATGACCCAAACAATTCCTCTCTCACCACTGCTAGTAAGATAAGTGGCTACCAATTTACACATCTCTAACATAGCTGAAAATGGTCTTGAATCTGTTGCTTCAATTTAATTTGCTTTAATCGGAGGAGCAATACAGTAAATGAACAGAAAAATATTCCTAAATTTTAAAGCATTATGGCAAAATTATATTTCATTATTGTCAAAATAAGCACCCTTAAGTATATTACATGATATTTACCCACACAAGTAACCAAAATGTGAACTTTAGCCATGAATGCATGATAATTTTGATTTTCTTTTTTATATTGAGGGAAAGTAGAACAAAGTGAATGGAATGAAAGGTGACTTGAGGGGAGTTTGTTCAATATATGCAGAGAATTATGAATTCTCCAAACATGAAAAGAAATAATACGAGGAGTTCAGTTCATGCCACTATAACGGAATTAGACTTGGTGGCTTATAAACAACAGAAATACATTTCTCATAGTTCTGGTTGTCTGCGAGTCCAAGGCCAGGGTGTCAGCATGATAGAATTCTGGTGAGAGCCCTCTTCCGTGTTGCAAACTGCACACTGTAGACTACTCATTGAAGCCTCATGTGACAGAGAGCAGAACTCCTCTCTTGTGTCTCCTCTAAGTGCACTAATCCCGATCATAAGGGCTTCACCTTTCTGACTCCATCTAATCTTAATTATCTCTGAAAGTTCCACCTCTTAATACAAATATCATCTCATCAGGGATAAGATTTCAACATAACAATCTGAGGGAGTTACATACCACATACATTTAGTCTATAATGTAATGACTTTATTATCCTGAAAAAAAACTAAAAATTTTAAATATTCCAATCATTAATACAAAGTATGCCCTAAACTCATTTTTAGGTGCATGTCTAACTTCAATATTTTATTTGGATAAGCAGCATGTTATCCATTTGTGCCATTTAAAAGTATTAACATAAGCAGATGAGAAAATTCAGCTATTGTATATAATAGTTCAGAGATATTTTATCTTGCTCACAGAATGTACTTGGCTTTTAAAAATATATATATTCTTGATTGGTTTCAGATAGGAAGGGAGAGGGAGAAATAGAAATATCAATGATGAGAGAGAATCATAGATTAGCTGCCTCCTACAAGCCCCACACTGGGAATTGAGCCTGAAACCTGGGCATGTGCCCTGACCGGGAATCAAACCCTGACCTCCTGGTTCATAGGTTGACACTCAACCACTGAGCCATGCTGGTCAGGCTATACTTGGCTTTTATGAAGGCCTGGAGAATTCATGATAACAGTAAACGATTTAGAGTAAATCATGCGATGGGATATTAATGATTTACGATTTGATTTTCGGTCAGGGCCATAATGGAGGAATTTACCAATGTAAGAGGTAACTGTCAGCTATGTGCTGCCTCAACTCTTTAATGTATCATCCTCACTGGCTACCAGTGGACTGCCAGATCAAGAGGTGTACAAACTTAGTGTTGACCAAACATTGTGACACCTAGTAGGTACATTGCTTCGTACTACTTGGCTTTTTTGAAGGCCTGGAGAATTCATGATAACAGTCAACGATTTAGAGTGAGTAAATCATGCGATGGGATATTAATGATTTACGATTTGATTTTCGGTCAGGGCCATAATGGAGGAATTTACCAATGTAAGACGTAACTGTCAGCTATGTGCTGCCTCAACTCTTTAATGTATCATCCTCACTGGCTACCAGTGGACTGCCAGATCAAGAGGTGTACAAACTTAGTGTTGACCAAACATTGTGACACCTAGTAGGTACATTGCTTCGTACTATTGTAAGAGCTTTTAAATTTGTTGCTTTTTGTTATTGATCACACACACACATGTTTGTATAGACATTAGTGTGTGTATAATCATTTTGTGAATATCTTAGGAAGGAAATAAATCTACCCTGAAACTGGCATTTTACCCAGAAGCCTTCAAAAAATTTTAATTTAATATAATTATATTCTGTCTATATTTCCTTATCTTTTTTCCTATGTAATATCAATGATTATTGCATAACATCCAGAAGCCTCGAAGAATTTTTAATTTAATACAATTATATTGTCTATATTTCCTTTTTTCCTATGTAATATCAATGATTATTGCATAACAAAAGTGACATAAGACTAATGTTTATGTTCAGATTGTGCTTTTTCAGAATAGTTTAATGATGCTATAATCATAGATATAGGAAAATGCTGAATTTCATCCTTAAGGATTCTTCATAGATAAATCAATGCAAGTTACAAGTAAGATAAGTGGCTATCAATTTATACATCTCTAACATAGCTGAAAATGGTCTTGAATCTGTTGACATTTCAATATATCAGATTCCAGAAGCTCAAAATCAAAACAGTGCATTAGTTACATTCATAATTCACCTGCTTTCAGGGAATGACATCTGTGCAAATTTTTTCCTTCCAAAATACATTTATTTCTACATAGGCTGAATTTAGAGCTGGGGAAGCTAATGAAGAATATCACTCTTATCCTGTCACATATAAAATAACAACATTGCAAAAGATACATGTATTTGATACATGTATTTTACAAATAAGCATAGATCAATGTTTGATATAAAAAGTATACCAACTTCACAATCAAATTCCTTAAAAAATAAATTTTTGTTAAAAATAAAATAATTTCCTTTGGGAGTTGGGGGGAGTGGTGCCCAAGTGTCTGAGTTTTAACACATGCAGAGATTCAGATCTCCATCACCATAGGGGGATATTCCATCACCCAATATAGTCCCTCATGCTGCCCCTTTATAGTCAATCCCTCATGAAACCCCTACAACACTGATTTTTTCCTCCCTCTTCATACAATAGTCTTTTCTGGAAATTTGTAAAATGGAATTATATTGATTTAACTTTCTAAGATTGGCTTCTTTAACTTAGCAGAACATAATATGTAATTTTTCCATGTCATTGGCTATGCTAATATTTTGTTCTTTTTTATTACTGAACTAGAGGCTCAGTGCACAAAATTTGTGCACTGGGGAGGGGGTGTCCCTCAGCCCAGCCTGCACCCTCTCCAATCTGGGACCCCTCGGGGGATGTCCGACTGCCGGTTTAGGCCTGATCACAGGGATCAGGCCTAAATGGGCAGTTGGACATCCCCCTCACAATCCGGGACTGCTGGCTCCCAACCACTCACCTGCCTGATTGACCCTTCTGCCTGCCAGCCTGATCACCCCCTAACAACTCCCCTGCCAGCCTGATCAATGCCTAACTGTTCCCCTGCCAGCCCAATCTCCCCCAACTGCCCTTGCCTGCCAGCCTGGTACCCCCCAACTGCCCTCCCCTGCTGGCCCGATCACCCCTAACTGCCCTCCCCTGTCAGCCATCTTGTGGCTGTGGGAGCTGCCATATTTGAGGGCAGGGAAGTCAATTAGCATATCCCCTCTTTATTAGATAGGATAGTATTCTATCAAATGAATGAATAATGGATGGCTTATCCATTCATCTGATTTCAGAGAGAAAGAAAAAGGGAGAGAGAGACAAAAACATCAATGATGAGAGAGATGATCCACTGCTTCCTGCATGCCCCCCACTGGGGACCAAACCCACAACCGGGGCATTTGCCCCAACCAGGAATAGAACCATAGGTCATGCTCAACCACTGAGCCACACTGGTTGGGCTATCCATTCACCTCTTAAGCACATTTAGATTATCTATGTTTTTTGGTGATTAGATAATGGTTAAAAAAACATGTATAGGTATTTTTCATGATGTAATATATATATATTATCTAGGCAGGACTTCTGAAACATATGTAAGTATGTGTTTGACTTTATAAGAAACTACCAAACTGACTGCACTATTTTTCATTCTGACCAAAACTGTATGAGATAGAGTTGAATTTCACTAAGTCGTTGCCAGTCTTTAACATTTTGTATTGTCAGACTTTGTTTTTTGTTGTTTGTTTTAGCCATTCTTCTAGGTAAGTAGTAGTACCCCATTGTGGTTTTAAGTTGCACTTCCCAAATCACTAGTACTTTTTATATATGTTTTCATGTACTTATTTCCCATACACTTAGTTTCATTTATTAAGTGACTGTTTTGCTCCTATTTTTATTATTTTATGTTTCTGCATTGTTGAATTTTGAGAGTTTTTATATGTTCTTAACAACAGGATTTTGCTACATGTGAGATATGTACATATTTTCTCCTAGACTATCGCTTCTCCTTTTATTTAGGTTTTTCATCATATGGTACATTATATTAAGATGGATAAAAACATTTAGAGTTTGTGAAGACAAAATATATTTTGTTTTACATGTTGTTTTACTCATGCAAATCCAAGTGACTGAATTACTGTTCCTGGAAAATTACTCTGTAGGTTTGAATTTCACACTTAGTTTAGAAGCTGTGTGACTAAAAGTTAAGAGACTTAATATCATTGAATCTTAGTTAACTTACATACAAAAATGGAATGATAATATCTACTAAAGTATAAGGCTATTGCAATGATGGATGTGAAGGCACTGAGCACAATGTGTAGCTAATGAAGGAAAGCAGAGTTTGCCATCCCAAAACGGGGAAGAATTTTTTTTTTTTCAAAATTATACTGAGACAATTTGGCATTCACACACAAAAGAACTAAGTAAGACACTTTACACTATAAATAAAAAAAAATTACTAAAAATCATATACCTAAATACAAAACCTAAAACTATAAAGTATATAAAAGAAAAATGTAAATAATTCTTCATGGGTTAGGAAAATAATTATTAGATTAAATCACCAAAAGTGTGATCCTTAAAAATAAAAATAATGATAATTTGGACCTAATCAAAATTAAAAAATCTTTGCCCATCAAAAAACACCATTATGAAAATGAAATAATAAGCCAGAGATTGGGGAGGGAATACTTACTAAACGTACATCTGATCAAAGAAATATATCCATTGTGTATAAAGAACTGTTCCAATTCAATAATTAGATGCTAAATAAACCAGTTACAAGGGCTAAAAGATTAAATAGACATTTCACATTAAAATAGTTTTAACTAAACATAATTTTACATATAATTATTATAATTAATTTTACTTCTTTGAACATTTACTGTTTTCTTTAAGACCTACATTCATTCTGTTGATACCTAAAAATTACATTTCTTTAGTTTTTTTTTAAATAAAACATCATGTTATTTAATTTTGCGTATGTATCTGGCTACAGTATGTGGCTACTTGGCTTTCCTATGTAGATCTAGTGACTCCGAAAGGTTAATTTTGCAATGACTGCATTTCATTGAGCCAGGGCTACAGAAAATAAGTTTCTTCCTTCATTGACTCTCTTATCATGAGAAAAGCCGCAAAGGAGGATGTGGTAATTAATATTTGCAGACATTAGACAAGAATGTCAACAATTCATTAGGATGGAGTGGACAGTGTGGATAAGAGACTGTTCCAGGACATGACCGCTGTCTGGCCCATGAGCTGACCTAGGCAGGACCACAGATTACTTACTGCAACCCCCACTTGCAGACTGATCATGACTGATACTCACTGTGACATCGAACCTTAGTTAATATCAGTGAACCTAAGTTACTAGTGAATCCCGTACTTCTCCCATGCCTCCATAAGAGACTTTCCAGGACATGACTGCTGTCTGGCCCATGAGCTGACCTAGGCAGGACCACAGATTACTTACTGCAACCCCCACTTGCAGACTGATCATGACTGATACTCACTGTGACATCGAACCTTAGTTAATATCAGTGAACCTAAGTTACTAGTGAATCCCGTACTTCTCCCATGCCTCCCGCTACATGATGGTTCTTGGAAGAGGCCTTTGTCCTGACCTGGCCAAGCATGTGAAGGAATTTCCCGTTCCTGGTAGCATCCCCATACTAGTACTCGTGACCATTTCCCCTCCCTTTTTACTCTATGGAATTCTTTGGTTCCTGCCAAGCAATACACAGAATATCCATTTTGTCTTACAGACACCCAAGATGTGCCACATATGTATTTTTCCCTTAATAAACTCTGTTAGTTGCCAGACTAGAGTGGCCTGCATGTTCCTTCAGTATCTCCCTGGCCTTGTGCTTAAGAAGGCAGATTTTCAGGCCTGGGCTTTGCCTGTGCAAAGAGACAGTTGTGGTAAACTATCACATGCTGTCACCTAGCTAATGGGTGACCATTATTCAGCTCTGCAAGAGTGGCAAAAGGGAAAACCTGTAGTCCTGTCATTTTTCTCAAAAGGGTACATATCTGAAATATTGAGATATTGCATACTTGAGCACAAATTCAGTTAAACACACACAGACTCACACAGTGCTTTTATTTTGACCTATCTTTCCAAAGCTCATACAACAGCAATGTATTATCAGCCAAAGTAAAATAATGTGAGATATTTATAGATACTTACTTAAAATATGGATTTTATTACTTTGAAGTTTCAAAAGAGTCTGAATTTTGTTGTGTCTTGTGAGAGAAAACCCCGAGCAATAACTAAATGAAAATATCACTCAGAGCAATATTTGAAGCCAGTAATGCAAATTGTGAATGAATATGACCAACCTCTTTTTGCAACTCAGAAGGGAAAATTTTTGGCTGGGAGCAATGCAATGAAAACTATAATCAAAAAGCAAATTAATCAATTGCTTGGAGCTTCCTTTTAGGAAAGTTTGAAAACTGCCTTGATGAGTAAATTTTACAAACTAGATGAAAAAACTTGGCAAAGCCCTGCAAGTAAATATTTGTCATGTGTCAAAGAGGGCAGTCAGGCTCCAAAAAAAACCACACATCAACTTAGGACACTACTTTTTGTTTTATTGCTCACCCAAGGGTTTTTTTGTTTTTGTTTTGTTTTTTTTTCATTGATTCTAGAGACAGAGGAAGCGAGAAAGAGAGAGAGACATCAATGTGGAAGAGAAACATCAATATGAGAAACATTAATAGGTTGCCTCCCGTATGCACCCCGACCAAGGATTGAACCCAGGACCTAGGTATGTGCCCTGACTTGGAATTGAAACCGTGATTCTTCAGTGCACAGGATGATGCTCTAACCACTGAGTCACACCAGCCAGATCGAGGACACTACTTTCAAATGTACAAATGAGTACATTTAAAAGTGCTTCAAATATGCTTAAAATAAATAAGAAGACTAAGATTAGGCTAATCTTTACAATTAGATAAAACAATGATTATATCCACTAAGCCTACTTGTCCATTTCTATTTATTTTATGTATATTGATGACTTACAAAGTTGATCATTAACAAAGTGCTTGATTAGAAAAAAAAAGTATTAATATTCCAACTCTGGCTTCTTTTCTCTACTATAATATTAAAGGTAAAAAGTTAAAAAAGATCATTCCTTACATATTTGATGTTCCAGCATTTTAAAAAATGTCTTGAAAATGCTTCTAGGATACTTCAAATAAATTAAAACTAAATTCCCTTAAATATTTAAGATAAAATAGCAATACTTAACTTTTGAAAGGGTGGTAATGTATGACATACTGATTGTGGAATGATCTGAGAACAACTTTTAGTACTTTATTTCATTTTATATTCAACACATACATGTAAGTTATGATTTATTCCAATTTTAGAGGTGGCAGAAGTAAGGCTTAGAGAAGATAAGTAAGTTAACTGGCTATTCTCTAGTATTATCACAATTTCATCTCATCTGCCTGGTTTAGAAAGCAGACCCTTTTTCTATTACATCAGACTGACTTCTCTGGTGAGGTGGAGTTTACAATTCCACATTTACTGATAAACTTTTGTTTTGCTTTTGCGATTGATTTTTCATTATTTAGAGCAGGGTTGTGATGGCTAGAAATCTGTACAGAAGTCTCTATGAATTTGCAGAGATACAGATAGCACTAGAAAATTGTGAAATATCATTAACATGTAAGAGTAAGAGAGCATGTCCAGAGATGTTTATCTATTTATAGACAGATAATGCCTTCCATTCTTCCCGCATGCAATTCCTGAGTGACTTCAATTACTTTCCAGCAATATTTTAGCTGAGGCCCTCTGCTAGGAAATTAAATTAGAAAGGTCCCCTGAGGGTCAATTGTCTGACCCACACACACAGGTGTAGAACAATATAGTTAGGATTGTACTACCTGCCTCTACACATATAGAGACAGCATCATAAGACTCTTACTTTAAATGTTATGAGAAAGACCTGCTGTATTTGAGAGTTTGAGAATTTTTAAGCCAATGTCTTATCTGACGTACTATAGTATCAAACATCTGAATTTTTTTATCTAGTATGTGTTCATGTTTGTATGTATACAGGGGTAGGCAACAGTAGGCTTACAGTTGTTCGATTAGAAAAGGGCATGCAGGTTATGATTATCACAATAGCTTTATTAACTCAAAATAATGTAACTCACAACTGTAAATCTACTTTTGTA
>NW_005366834.1:1624808-1631506 GCF_000412655.1 Myotis brandtii
ATATATGACATATATCATAGATGAATGTGAGTATTTACTATCTAGTCTACAATACAAGAGCCTTTCTTTGGTAGGTTTCAAACAATAAATATAGAATCAGAGTTCAGGCTATAGAGGACTAATGAAGGTATTCTACAGTTCTTAAGACAACTTCAATTATTCTCAACAGCCTACATTTGCAAAGCAACTGGTAAAAAATATATATTGTCAAAGTTAATCACCTGGTTTCTTAAACAGTCAATTCATGATAAATAATTTTCCATTAAAGGCTATCTAAATAGGCAATGCTTATAATTTTTAAAGATTTCAATATCTAATAGGGGTTGAGTTAAGCTGTTTGAGCCAGAAAACTATTTTGTGGATTTTTTTTCTATCATGCATCTGGAGTTAGATTTACTTTTTTAGAATATTATTTTTAAGCGATTGTAATGAAAAAATAAATAATAATTTCCCAAACATTTCTATTTATTGATCTCATAAAAAGAGTATTTGTTACTTGATTTTTAAATATATATTCAGGCAGCACTGGAGTGATGGAAAGTCACAAGTATTCCTATCGCCTGTAATAGAAATATGTATGCAGATTCTGTCATTCAAATGTTCCTTTTACTCTATCATATTTCACAGAACTTTGTATCCAAAGGGGAAAAGAGAAATGTGCAAATATTACTTATTCAATGAATAAACATAAGGACAATCCTCACAGCACTTTGCAGATTGTGCTAGGCCTCAACAGGCAAGGATGTGATGGTTCCAAATGCTCTTGTTGGTCTATTTGTTTTGCATCTGAGAGCCTGTGCGTGTTCTTGTTGCCCACACCTGCCTCTCCGTTTCCTCTTGTAAAAATCCACCTAATTTTTAAATGAGAGAAAAGCAAACTTCAATATTTGAAGTAAATATATTATATGAGGGGTGGGGGTGGGAACCACCTCTGGCTTTGTGTCAAAATTCAAAACTTTTCATTCAAGAGTATCAGGTGAGGGCATGTGCTGTGGGGGAGGGAGAGGGGGGGAGGAAGTGGGGGAGGGTGAAGGGGGGAGACCACTGGAGGGAAAAGGAGACATATGTAATACAGTACTTAAATACTTTAAACAATAAAAAAATATCAAGAGTCACTAATGCAAAAAATAGTCATCATGGGGGGAAAAGGAGACGTATGTAATACAGTACTTAATACTTTAAACAATAAAAAAAATCAAGAGTCACTAATGCAAAAAATAATCATCATCACAATAGACCATGATACATGCTGTATAGATTTCATATACATGACATTCTGGAGAAGGCCTATCTAGAGGAACCAAAAACAGAACAGTTGTCAGGGGCTGAGAGAGGGATGGGGTTTGTGGAGGTAATGCAGCTGTATTGGTGTTGGTTATGGTGCTAACTGTATTTATTAAAACAGGCAGAAATGTACACTCAAAAAAAAAAGAGTATCATATAAAAAAGCCATATTAACTTAGGTCTACATTTCAGGAATGATTTCTGCCTACTGAAAAGGAGAATTCATGTTATATGAATTGTCAGGAATATTTTTGCTACCTGGTGAACAGATCAGAAATATTTCATTGTGTTTAGGATGACAGAGTAATGAGGGTGGTTGTGGTGGTGGAGGGGAGGGGGGAGAGATTTTTTGATGGCAAAGGAGAAATTGTCAGATATTTTTCCTCAAATAAATATTTATTTTGGCATTGTAGCCACCTGATTTGCATCAGTAAACAAAGCAAAGATCTTTCATGAACCTTGCATTACAGAAAACAAAAACAAAACAAAATATAAGTCATAGAGTAAATAACCATATGCTCCGTTTGCTTGTGATAATTCCCATTTATGCCTGTTATCACAACATGTTGTTAATAGCAACCTCTTCCATTTTCAAATCATACTATTCAGATATTATTTTAAATGGTCACCTTATAAACATAACTAATAACTAGGAAAGTTATTTAAAATGTTAGGTAATAAGTGCTCTAGAAAAAGAAATAGTAAAATGGGGTGGAAGAATTAAAGTGTGGGGGATAGTGGAGAAGGATTGCATAATATTAGGGCTCTCAGAGTACATCTCATTGCAGATTGAAATTAAGCAATATTGGATTGTGTAACAATGATTATAGAGAAGAACTGGTCCAGACAAAGAAAATGCCACTAAAAATACCTTAAAGTGTGCCTGTGAATTAAGTCACAAGACCTGTGTAGCTGAAACAGTGAGTAAAGATGTCTAAGAGAAAAAGAGAATCTCATGTAACTACTTGTAGGACATGGTAAAAAATGTGGATCTTACTGTAAGAAAATTGAGGAAAATCTCACTTTGTTTCAACAGAGAAGTGACAAAAGAATTCCTCTGTTGGTAGTAAAGATATTTAGGAGGAAAGAAAAGAAAAAAAGAAAAGAAAAGAAAAAAAAAGAAAAGAAGAGAAGAGAAGAGAAAAGAAAAGAAAAGAAAAAAGAAAAGAAAAGGAAAGGAAAGGAAAGGAAAGAAAAGAAAA
This sequence comes from Myotis brandtii, assembly GCF_000412655.1. Classification (NCBI taxonomy): domain Eukaryota; kingdom Metazoa; phylum Chordata; class Mammalia; order Chiroptera; family Vespertilionidae; genus Myotis; species Myotis brandtii. The sequence continues at coordinate 1,627,295 of NW_005366834.1, forward strand.
GAAAAGAAAAGAAAAGAAAAGAAAAGAAAAGAAAAGAAAAGAAAAGAAAAGAAAAGAAAAGAAAAGAAAAGAAAAGAAAAGAAAAGAAAAGAAAAGAAAAGAAAAGAAAAGAAAAGAAAAGAAAAGAAAAGAAAAGAAAAGAAAAGAAAAGAAAAGAAAAGAAAAGAAACTTATTTGGGGAATCTTACTTTTCCTATTTACTGGCCAAAAATTTTAATGCAAGGAATTGATTTAGTAATAGTGGTTTCCTTGGCATTTTTACAATTTTAAAGAAATGCTTTTATATTTTCACCACATAACACATACTTGTCCTACCCTATTTGTATTTTGCCAAGTTTTTTGTTTTTATGTCATGTGGAGACATAATCAAAACGTTTTCTTTTAAGTGATTTTTCCCTTTAATATGCCAATGTTGTAAATCAAATATGTATGTATCCATGCATGTGTGCCTTTAAATAGATGTTTGTATTTATTTAATTATCTTTCAGATTTTTGTATGTATTTTGCAATATAATTTGACCATAATACTCATTTCCATAATCATTTTTGTTTTAATATCATCATGAGATTAGATTCAGATAATGAATATTTGCACTTTTTGTATTTTTTAAAGAATTAGCATAATATTAAAATGATCTTGTTTGTAATATGCCATATAACTCATCAATAAAATGTGATTTTTTAATTATTATAATCAATAAATATTGTCAATATTGATTTATTGTATTATTAAATAAATAATCTACATTTATTTATGAGATTTTATTCAGTTCTATTTCTGTTTGCTTTCTTTTTTTAATCTAAATTCTTAAATATATTGAATAAATTAGCATAATTTTGATCATAATATTTTCTTAGGTTTTTAGTGCAAGCGACTCTTGTGATTATTTTCTCTTTTTCTTCCCTCACACAGACACTTGTAAATTTTTTTCTCTCCTGTGAAAGGAGAAGGAAGCATAGCAAAAATTATCTAGCTCATTTTTTTTTCATTTAAGTTTATTCTTTAAATGTTAGAACAATTACATGTGTTTATTGACGCTCTCATTTTAACTTTGTATTCTCTTTAATTTCTTCTCTTGTTCAATCTTTAGTAAATTCTAATTTATAGTGCATAAATGGTTCTTGATTTAACATTTGTAAGATTTTAAAATTGATTTTGACAGTACACTTATTAAAGCTGCAGACAGTGAAACACAGGCAGGGCTTAGGGTAGAAGAAGCATGGACATATAAGGAAAAAATGAACAAGGCGGGCCTGCTGTTAGCTCACTGAAAAGTCAGAGAAGAGGGAGCCTTGGAGATAGCTGCTGCCCACTGCTTCCCTGATTGCAAGTCTCATGAGGACCCTTGGAAATTAGAGAGAAAAGGTAAATATGCTGGTCTGAGGAGGAAAGGCCTGGGTGTGCTCCAGAGAGAGCCTCCTCACAGGAGGATATTTTTTACTGACTTTAGAGAGATGGGAAGGGAGGAAGGGAGAGAGAGGGAGAGAAGAAATATTGATGTATGAGAGAAACATCAAACATCTATCAGCACATGACCCCACCAGGGATCAAACCCACAACCTAGGTATGTGCCCCAACTGGGAATCCAACTTGCAAAGTTTTGGTGCATGGAATGACGGTCCACACCGGGTCAGCACATTGTAACATTTTATAAAGTACTATTGATATTTTCATTTACTTCTAAATACATTCCAACTCCTGTTATGATTTCTTCTTTATTTGAGACATTTAGAAATGTTCTTTAAAATTATTTCAGTTGTGTATATTTTTCATTATGTTATATTAATTTTGACATTAAATATCTTTGTGCCTAATAATGAGTGCTTTATAACAGAGATTGGTGCACAGTACCCTACAGGCCTGAATATTGATTTATTGTATTATTAAATAAATAATCTACATTTATTTATGAGATTTTATTCAGTTCTATTTCTGTTTGCTTTCTTTTTTTAATCTAAATTCTTAAATATATTGAATAAATTAGCATAATTTTGATCATAATATTTTCTTAGGTTTTTAGTGCAAGCGACTCTTGTGATTATTTTCTCTTTTTCTTCCCTCACATAGCCACTTGTAAATTTTTTTCTCTCCTGTGAAAGGAGAAGGAAGCATAGCAAAAATTATCTAGCTCATTTTTTTTCATTTAAGTTTATTCTTTAAATGTTAGAACAATTACATGTGTTTATTGACACTTTCATTTTAACTTTGTATTCTCTTTAATTTCTTCTCTTGTTCAATCTTTAGTAAGTTCTAATTCATAGTTCATAAATGGTTCTTGATTTAACATTTATAACATTTTAAAATTGATTTTGACAGTACACTTATTAAAGTTGCGGACAGTGAAACACAGGCAGGGCTTAGGGTAGAAGAAGCATGGACATATAAGGAAAAAATGAACAAGGCGGGCCTGCTGTTAGCTCACTGAAAAGTCAGAGAAGAGGGGGCCTTGGAGATAGCTGCTGCCCACTGCTTCCCTGATTGCAAGTCTCATGAGGACCCTTGGAAATTGGAGAGAAAAGGTAAATATGCTGGTCTGAGGAGGAAAGGCCTGGGTGTGCTCCAGAGAGAGCCTCCTCACAGGAGGATATTTTTTACTGACTTTAGAGAGATGGGAAGGGAGGAAGGGAGAGAGAGGGAGAGAAGAAATATTGATGTATGAGAGAAACATCAAACATCTATCAGCACATGACCCCACCAGGGATCAAACCCACAACCTAGGTATGTGCCCCAACTGGGAATCCAACTTGCAAAGTTTTGGTGCATGGAATGACGGTCCATCCAACTGAGCCACACCGGGTCAGCGCATTGTAACATTTTATAAAGTACTATTGATATTTTCATTTACTTCTAAATACATCCCAACTCCTGTTATGATTTCTTCTTTATTTGAGATATTTAGAAATGATCTTTAAAATTATTTCAATTGTGTATATTTTTCATTATGTTATATTAATTTTGGCATTAAATATCTTTGTGCCTAATAATGAGTGCTTTATAACGGAGATTGGCGCACAGTACCCTACAGGCCTGACTCAGTGCCAACCCTATTTTAGAACCCAGTCATGTCTGTTCATCTACATACTTTTTTTTTTTTGCTTTACACATATCATTCCATTTATTTGCCATACTTTCTATGACTACATTTACATTATCACTAAGTTCCATAGAGTAGTAACAGTTGAGGCTACATGAGAAACAAAGATGAAAATATTTAATTTCTGGACCTTTAAAGAAAAATATATTGATTCCTTTTATATATTTTTACAGTTAATAGGACTTGCTTTGAATAATATATAGAATAACCAGTAGTATGTATAATCCCATGCATGCTTGAATATGTGCATTTGTAGTCATTATGTACTGTTTTATGTATTTATCCACTGACTAAAATTTGTTATTTTTAATTTAATTCAATCTATTTGCTGATTTTTGTATTCTCAGTTTTTTTGTGAGTGAATTATGTTAAAAAATAAACACATTGATGATAAGTGTGTATTTTTACTTCTTAAAATTTATATATACTTATTTTAGTCATATTTTTAAAATATGTTTGGGGCATTTGTTCTTGATATTAAATTTTTCATCATACTTTCAGCAATGCCTTAATTTAAAAAACCTAATATAACTACATCAAATTTGTTTATTAGATTTTATTTTATATACTAGAGGCCCTGTGCATGAATTAATGCATGGGTGGGGTCCCTCAGCCTGGCCAGTGATCAGGGCCAATCGGGCTGTCTTGCCCAGACCAGATCAGGGCCAATTGGGGCCGGCAGGCAGGAGGGGAGAGGGACCATGGGAGGTTGGCTGGCTGCAGGAGGTTGGCTATGGGAGTGCACTGACCACCAGGGGGCAGCTCCTGCATTGAGCTTCTGTTCCTTGGTGGTCAGTGCACATCATAGCGAACAGTTGACCGGTCATAAACACATTGATGATAAGTGTGTATTTTTACTTTTTAAAATTTATATATATTTATTTTAGTCATACTTTTAAATTATGTTTGGGGCATTTGAGCTTGATATTACATTTTTCATCATACTTTCAGCAATGCCTCAATTTAAAAAATCTAATATAACTATATCAAATTTATTTATATTATTAGATTTTATTTTATATACTAGAGGCCCTGTGCATGAATTCATGCATGGGTGGGGTCCCTCAGCCTGGCCAGTGATCAGGGCCAATCGGGCTGTCTTGCCCAGTCCAGATCA
>NW_005366834.1:1632556-1664071 GCF_000412655.1 Myotis brandtii
GCCTCCCTGCTCGCTTCAGTGCATGGCTGCCGGCCGCCATCTTGGCTGACAGTTAATTTGCATATACTCACTGATTAGCCAATGAAAAGGGTAGCGGTCGTACGCTAATTACCATATTTCTCTTTTATTAGTGTAGACTAGTAGATGTACATTTTTCTCAGTGTATGTGTTTATACACTTTAGCCACTATTCTTCTGAATGGCATATAGCTACAACTATATTTTAAGTTGTTTAAAAATATTTCTCTTTGGAATAAATAATTTATTTTGTTCATAACTAATTTAATTATTGATTTATTTATATTTCTCTTAAACTACTTATTTTACTCTTTCTGTTTACTCTAGATACCTAATTGTGTATTTGTGTTTCTCTGGTTTTGATTTATTTTGTTTTTTAATTCTGTTAATTTTTCTCTACTATTTTTTAAATTATACTCCCTAAATAGACTAATGAAATATGAAGTTAATGATAACTCTACTATACTTCCAAAAGCTACAACTTTAAACAGCTCTAATTCGGATGATAACCTTTACAAATTACATGTAAACATTATAAAATAGGTTAGCTTTCCTTTTTATGCCAATTATTAAAAATTATTTCCATCCTAATATATAAAAACCCTGGGTCACAATGATGGAGGCTTGACCAACCAGAAGTCAGTCCTGCAAGTCAGCTGACTGCTTCCTGCCTCTGCTGCAGGCATCATGCCCCAGCACTGACTGCTGAGGGGGCTGTGAATCAGGGCCAGAGAGAGGCCTGAAGAGAGAAGCAGGGACTGATCCGTTGCCTCTGTGGCAGCTTTTGATTAGCACTTGCCTCTCTCTTTCTCAGTCTGGCCAGCAGCCAAGCCTCCATTTCTCTCCAGGCCTCCACCAGGGCTGCTGATAAGCCCCTCCTTTCTGATCAGGCCCCGTTGATAGGCCCAGAGAAACTGACTGGCATAGGAAACAACCAATCAGAACCAAATATGGGTGTTTTGAAGAACCAATGGCTGCCTAGGAAGCAGAGCTTTTGACGCTGACTGGCATAGAAACCAACCTATCAGAACCAAATTGGCCAGCAGAGGAGGGCAGTTGAGGGCAAGATCAGGCCAGCAGGGGAGGGATGTTGGGGGCAACCAGGCAGGCTGGGGAGGGCAGTTAGGGGTGATCAGGCTGGCAGGCAGAGGCAGTTAGGGGCAATCAGGCAGGCAGGTGAGCAGTTAGGAGCCAGCATCCCAGATTGTGAGAGAGATGTCTGGCAGTCGGACATCACCCAAGGGGTCCCCAGTTGGAGAGGGTGCAGGCTGGGCTGAGGGACACCCCCCCCCATGCACGAATTTCGTGCACTGGGCCTCTAGTTTACATATAAAATGGTTCAAGTTCATTTGCATGTTTACCATTTTATTTAATGGATGCTGTTATTTCCACCTCAGACTTTCTTATTAGGCTCATATTCTTTCTCTTTGGGGTATATGTCTAAGAAATTCCTTTAAGGATTAGCCAGATAATAGAATCTCACATTTCTAGCATTTTATTTATTTATTTATTTATTTATTTATTTATTTATTTATTTATTTATTTATTTATTTATTTATTTATTTATTTATTTATTTATTTATTTATTTATTTATTTATTTATTTATTTATTTATTTATTTATTTATTTATTTATTTATTTATTTATTTATTTATTTATTTATTTATTTATTTATTTATTTATTTATTTATTTATTTATTTATTTATTTATTTATTTATTTATTTATTTATTTATTTATTTAATCTTTATTATGGGAAATATTACATATATCCCTTTTTATCCCCTATTGACTTCTAGCCTGCTCCAGGCCCCTGCCCCAGGCCTTCACCACCTTATTGTCTGTGTCCATGAGTTATGCATATGTGCATACAACTTTTTTTGGTTGATATTTTCCCATCCCATCCACCCTCCCTGACCTTCCATCTGAGATTAGACAGTTTGTTCCATGCTTCTATGTCTCTGGATTTATTTTGTTCATCAGTTTATTTTGTTCATTACATTCTACATATGAGGGAGGTCATGTGATAGTTGTCTTTCTCTTACTGCTTTATTTCGCTCAGCAAAATACTCTCCAGATCTAAATGTAACACTTACATTGAGTTTGTAATCTCAGATATTACAAATTTACTTCTTAAAGATCTCTTGTTCTTCTATAATTTCAAATCCATTTTTAAACAAATCTATAATAATAAAAGCATAATATTCTAATTAGACCGGACATCCTTTCGGACCACCTTCCAGATGAAGCCAGGGCTGCAGGGGAAGCCTGGGTCCCAGGTGCCTGCCGGTGGTCGGAGGAAGCCCGGGTCCTGGGTGCCAGAGAGAAGCCAGTGCTGGCAGCGGGGGGAAAGGAAGGCCTTTCTTGCATGAATTTCATGCATCAGGACTCTAGTAAAATATATTTTTCTTTTCTCTTGTTTCATCTGATTTCTATCTATGATGGTTTGTTTCTTTATGTTCTTATTGCCTTTTTCATTGTCAGTTGTTCTTTTATCTGTGCTAATTTTTGGAGAGTTGAGAATAAAGATGCTTTCTTTCATGAATATGAGTCTGTTAACTGCCTTGTGTCATGACTAACTCAGAATTTAAGCCATCTTCTTAGATTATAGTTTTTTGGCCAGAAGAATACAGTTAATTCAGATCCCAATTTCTATTTGTGCCTTTTCTGGAAACTTTACTATCCTTCCAGAGAGAATGAAGGTTTTGAGCTAGTGTAGGTACAGTCTTGTTCTGTGTGGTAAAATTTAGATTTGTTCAATTTTTATGGATGGTGGCATCCCCTTTCAAGGATTTAGTCTTTACTTGGAAGTATTTAATTTGACATTTTACCATATGTAGACTCTAGGCTTTTTTTTGTATCCTCTATATACACAGATAATTAAAACCCAGGACATGGCCTACAATGATTGTCAAATGCCCCAAGGCAGCTACCAACTTCAAAGCTTTCTTTCTTCTTTGAATTCACACTTTTAGGCTCACACATTTCCCTCACTTTCTTGCCTGCTGTGAAATGTGCTGGAAAGGAAATTTTCCTACAACTTATCCTACAATTTTTGATTTTCTCTACAGTGTGGTTTTTCACATTGCTCAATTGCCAAATTGCCATAAATACAAGTACTCCAGCTTATATACATTTTCTGCAAACTGAAAATTGCTGACACAGCTCATCTGCTATACTGTCTTTTCCAATTTATGTGCTTTATTTTCTTTGTTCTTTTCCAGTTTCTGTGCTGTTTATTCTTTTCTTTCTATTTTAGTTAATTGAGGAAATTAACATTCTAGTAACCCTACAATTGTAAACAAAAGTTTTTGTAAGAACTGCCAAATTTTTATCTAACCCTTCTATCTACACTTTTGTGTAACACTCAGTGTAGAACTGAAGCTCCATTAGCTGAATGGTTCTGTATAAATTTCTTCCTTTGGTGTTTTGGAGGTAGAATGGCAAGCAAAAGTTGATAAAAAATAAATTATTATAAGTTATTGCTTCAAAACACCAGAGTTACTTTTTATTATTTAAGATTTGTTTCAGCTTTCCAAAGATCTAACCAAAGTATGGGTAATAATATATGTTCTAGACATTTTCATAGGTGTTATAAAGGCACAATTTACCTTTTTGCTCTTGTTGAGGTTTTGTAATAAACTGCTTTTCCCTGGATCAATTTTGTTTCAAAATATTACAACTGACAGACATCGGGAAATGAAATGACAGGAAAGTAAATTTGATTAGCAAAGGCAATAAATGAAGATTTCTATATTGAAAGACAGAGTAATTAGGTGAAAATAAAATGATTAGAGAGATATAAATGTCATCTTATATTTTCAAAATTATGCCAGAAATATCAATTAGTGCTGATACCTCTTTCTAACCCTAAAGCACAACAGACAATATAGTTTCAATTTTATAGATTGGTAAAAATAAAAAAAGCATGAAGCCTTACCTAAGGTAATAGATTTATAGCAAAACTAAAAATGAGAACTGAAGAATATTTTCAGAAAATAAAGAGAATCTTCTTCTCTTGTCTTGCATCTACTTGGACATCACTATCTATATACATAAAAGCCTAAGCAACTGTTATGACTGGACGACCGGATGACCAGACAACTGGCCAGTCGCTCTGATGTGCCCTGATCACCAAGGGGCAGATGCATAACGCAGGAGCTGCCCCTTGGTGGTCAGTGCACTCCAATAGCCAACCTCCCTTTGGCTGGCCAACCTCCTGCAGTCCCTCCCCCAGATGGCTGGCCCTGATCGGCCCTGATGGGGACTGGGCGAAATGGCTCCAACAGGCCCCGATCACTGGCCAGGCCAAGGGACCCCACCTGTGCACGAATTTGTGCACCAGGCCTCTAGTTATTAAATAAATTAGCAAAGCAACAGATTTTGGGCAGTTTGTTAAAAAAAAAAGTAGATTATTTTCTTTCTAATTCACAAAAATTATGGGAAGGGGCATTAGAACAAACCTCTGAAATGAGAAAAAAATATGTAAACACTGGAATACAAGTAGGATTGTCAAAGACTTGGCACAAATGTATGTAAACAGAACTTCAATTAATACTGAGAAAAAATAATGATACTTGTTATTCATGTCCCTGTTGTGTACTAAACATTGGCTTCAATAGTATAGCTTTTTGTCCATCATCATTCACTGCAATTGACCCCCCAAAATCTATCGATAGACTGAATGGTCTCTTTGGAATTATTTTATTATAGCAGAATAAATGGAATTAATACTTTTGAAAATTCCATTGTGTCCTAATTTGGGTGGTAGCAGAATTTGGAAGGAGAAGAGACCATTTGTCACCTCTCTTATACAAGTTATGAGCTAGCCTTTCCCCCTAACATTTATTTTAAATGCATATATAGGAAACTTGGAAAAGTTGTAAACTGACAAATAAGTCAGAAATCCCAGAAAACCTTTGTCATCCTTATAGACAAACTCTTCTGGCTTTTTGTTGTTTGTTTCTTTATCTTTTTCATCTTGTAGGTACTGGCACCAAGAAGCAGATATGATGGTATCTCTCCTGACATTGAATTGTGACAACTGTATCATGTCAATCTAAGACTAAAAGCTGTAGTTTAGTAAAGAGAGTCTTTTAAACACAAATCCAGAAGTTCAATTAGACCATAAAATAAACTGGCACTTCTAATAGCACACTATTTTTCCTCATTGTGGATACTGTTTCTTTCACAAATACCTACATTCGACAACTCCAATAAAACCATCTAAATATAGATAAGTCATAAAAATATATTGAAGTATACTATATGTATTCCACATATTTGATTATCAATAGTCACTGTAGAATGTAACTACATTAAAATGCTCATGAATTTAAAAGTTTAAATGACTGCCCTTTCCTATACCTCCAATAAAACACATTGCCCAGTCTACCTAATCTCCTTTTTCTAAGAAAATAAAATATAATTTTTTAAATGAAAAGAATAACCATAAACCTGGTATTTCCAAATATCAAAGAGTCAAAATACCTAAGGTATATAATTGTAAAGTAATTTTGATGACATGTATATACATATATGGGTTAGCAGAATTATTAGGTTATAACTTCCAAACATATATTTTGAGTTGTTTTTTTAAATAAATTTTTATTGATTTCAGAGAGGAAGGGAGAAGAAGAAAGAGATAGAAACATCAATGATGAGAGAGAATCATTGATCAGCTACCTTCTGCACACCTCACACTGAGTATCAAGCCCGCAAACCAGGCATGTGCCTTTGCCAGGAATCAAACTATGACCTCCTGGCTCATAGGTTGACGCTCAATCACTGAGCCACACTGGCTGGGCTGTTTGAGTTTTATCATTTCAGAAAAGTTAGAGCATACATAATGGTCTTGTTGATAAGATTTACCTGACTGCTCAGTTCTTATTTTAAATGTTATTAATAGTAAGAACATAAGCCTCTTTAGTATTCTAAATGTTATTTAGAAGAATATTTTATAGTTATATTGCACACTGCTAACAAATAATTATCAATAGGTAAATATATCCATCTACCTACCTAGAGTTTTTTTCTAAACCAGCAATGTTAGAAAGTTAGTGAAAAGTATCAACATCTTCATTTGGAAATGTTGAAAATGAAAGAATGGATGTAAATGGCTTCCTCAGGAAACAATAGATATAGGGACTTTGGATCTAAAGTCGGGGATCACTTTGAGAGCTGTATTCATTTTGATGCACTAGTGACGGTCCTTAGACAAAACTAATTTCCTTTAGGACTGTAATTCAAAGTCTGTCAAAAGCCTTGCAAGCTTCACAGTACATGTTCCCAAATGCATTGCTCTTCTTACATACCATCTGCACCTGTGTCGATGGTGGATTACACAAAGAAAATGTAAGCATGGTAGGTAAAAGATAGCCTACAAAAACAGGATAAAGCTTAACTTAGAGCAATTTGGCATAGCTGCATACAGCTGGAAAGTGAAAGCAGCAGATGGATTATGTTGACTTCCTGAAATCAGAAATGAGATGCTTTATAACGAACAAAAATTTTACATAGCCTCTAAGGCAAAGGCATCACAGACTTTGTAATGATAACCAGAAAATAGTAAGGTGACATTCATGAAAATAGTATAATTGGCAAGAAATTTATAGATACAATTTCGGATACACATTCAAATGTTTTTAATAAAAAGAAGAAGATACCATAAATAGGAGCAAGAGATTTTTCTTTGATCTGCCTGATTTGGGTCAGTGGTTAGGGCACCAGGGGTCACAGATTTGATTCCCAGTCAAGGGCAGGTACTACCTAGGTGGCAGGTTTGATCCCTAGCCCCGGTTTGGGTGTATGCAGGAGGCAACCAATCAATGTCTCTTTCTCTCTCTCCCTGCCTCCCTTCCACTCTCTCTGAAGAAAATCAATGGAAATAATATCCTCGGGTGAAAGTTAACAACAACAACAACAACAGAATAGCTATTTTTATATCACAAAGTTTATGTTACAAATGAGTTTTTTATTCATTACTATAATATACAGACTATTGCAATTATAAATCTAAAATGAAATATTTAATCAGGTAACTGATACAAATTCAAGAGAAGGACATGCCTCGTTTTATTTGTTTGGTTTTGTGTGCTTCTTTTGTCTGTTTTTGTGTTGAGTTATAGTCTTCCTAGAGTGTAAGAATAGATAATCAAAAGTATTCTTCATACCTGGCCCACTGAATTTATAAGCAACATTAACACTGTCCTGTTAAAGATCCCATTCAACCTCTTTCTCTGATAATGACTTGATCAGCAATAGAAAATATAACTGGCTGGAGTTGCTCAGTGATTGAGCGTCGACTTATGAACCAGGAGGTCAAGGTTCAATTCCAGTCAGAGCACCAGAGCACATGCCCATGGTTACAGGATTGATCCCCAGTATGGGGCATGCAGGAGGCAGCTAATCAATGATTCTCTCTCATCATTGGTGTTTCTATCTCTCCTTCTCCTTCCTCTCTCATATCAATAAAAATATATTTTAAAAATAAAATATAAGTTAAGGTAAATGAATTAACTTCTTCCTTCAATTAAATATTCATCTATAATACAGTGGGGCCTTGACTTACAAGTGTCCCGACTCATGAGTTTTTCCGAGATACGAGCCGTCTCTCGGCCGATTTTTTGCTTTGAGTTGACAGAGTAATTTGAGTTAACGAGCTCCTTAACGAGCTCCGTCATGGAACGAATTAAACTCATAAGTCAAGGCCCCACTGTATAGTGAAAACTAAAGGCCCGGTGCACGGGATTCATGCACTGGTAGTGGGCGTGGCATGAGGGGTTCAGGCCACTGTGGGCGCACCGCTCATCCTGGTCAGCAGAGCAGCTGTGGACCCGCCCTCTGAGCAGCTGCTCCCGCTGTGGGAGCACACTGACCTCCAGGGGGCATCTCCTGCATTGAGTGTCTGCCTCCTGGTGGTCAGTGCATGTCATAGCGACTAGTAGACCGGTCATTCTGGTCATTCCACCATTCGGTCACTGGGTTTTTATTATATAGGATAATATAATCTCGGAGTGCTATGTCACATTAAATTAAATATTTAATTTTATTAATTATGAAAATATGCATATCACTTTGTTTCTATGATTTATATTAAGGAGCTATAATCAGTCAAAATGCTGCACATCAAAATCTACTTAGCTAAACAATTACATCCTTTACTTATTACAAATAATGGAAATTGTACACAATGATTTTAAATACTCCCAAGAGAAAATGTTAGGAATCAAATTTACTATACTATTTACTATACTGTAACTTAGTTTTAAGTGCAGTGTAGTACCTGTTATGCATTTTCTAATTCTCCCCTGATTTGTGTGTTAACTTGGGTTGGCGCAAGTCCTGGTGTCTCTGAGAGGATCAGAGTGATAGGGTCACGTGCTGAGTAGTTTCCTGCACTTTTCACTTCTTCACTTATACCATTTGGGTATTGTTGGTTTTTATCTTAGTCACTTGAAAATCTATATAAATGAGCTTCCCTCTTTAACTATCCTTTCAGTTCTATGGCAAGAATAACTTTTCTCCATATCTAGAAGGAAATGCTAGACTTTATATGACTGCTTGTGTAATAAAAAATGTCAAAATACACATTTCTCAAATTAGTTTCATGTTCCACAACCGCCCATCTCTGTTTTAATGGTCATTTGGCTGTCTGGAATCAGTATCTCAGCCCATTTGAAACTGTTTAGTCCTTGGTGAAATTGCTCGGCTGTTCTTTCTCAAATGGTTCAAATGGAGCAATCATAGTCAAGGTGATCTTGAGTTTTTGAAACAGAAAAAAAAAAGACAAAAGTTATACTTTCTGAAGAGCTACAAAAAGCTAAAGTACACATTTTAGGAATACCATACATGACTTCGCCAAGAGAGGAGCAAGAAACTTCACCTAAGACCCTTACAAAGGGTCATCTTATCAATGTTGATAAGAATCACAATAGTCATGTTCAATTTAAAAATGAATTTGCTTTTAAATTAGAATAAACAGAGATGGCGTTAAAAACAAGCAGATTCAATTCCCTTAAGACTGTAGTTACCTCTGTATGTTTTTAGTTGAAGGTATCATATGTGTGGTCTTGGCTGATTGACTCCAAAACCTTAAAGTAAAACCCCAAATTTTATATGAGGGTTTTTCTCCTTCTAATTATTTACCTTCAAACTACCTCCTCTATGACATCCAGATAGTTTTCAGTTCTTTAAGAGTTTCTTATTCTTATAATAAGTCATTGATGTTGGCTAGAATAAGATTTCTTGAGTAACAGATGTGCAAGCATATGTAATACTTTGTACTTCAATACTGGCCTTATTTTTTGCTGTGAGAGTCTTGAAGAGATAGGTCAAAATAAAAGCCTTGGGTTATATTTTCATTTTGAAGATCATACGGTAATAGACATGCTTCAGGTGATATATTTCCCTTGAGTGATATTTATAAGCCCTATTCATCACTTGACAATTTTTATAGGTCAGGTCTCTGCTAACTTAAGACAGTAGATTCTTTGATGATGATGTGAAGGAAGCCAATACTTAACCACTGAAAAGTCACTAATTCCATTTGTGACATTTATAAAACAAAACTTTTCTTGGAGTGTCTCAATTATGGTGATATTATCATTGGCCCACGCCTACTTGAAACACCAGATACTAAATGTCAAAGGCTAATCATAAAATCAAGGTACATGCCCCAGATTCTATGTTTACATTACAAAAGAAGATACTGGGAGAAAGAAGGAATTGAACTACAAAAAAAGATGCAGGCATTAACACATACAATGTAGATCTAGAAAATGGTTCCATCATACTAATGAAGTGGTAGGCATCCTAGGTAAACAGCTTATTAAATATATAGATTTTTCAATAGGTCAATTTGGATGTGTGTAAATATTAGCAAATATGTATAATTTGTGCGCTGAGGCAGTGGTAGTTGTAAAATCATGAAAAACTCTTAATTTTTCTCTTTGTTTTTTTTTTTTAACAAAGTCATGCTTTTTCATAAGAGAGAGAGTTATCAGTGTGTCAAGTTAGGTGTGTGGAACATGGCCTTGAATTTGAGTACACTCATGGGAATAAAACCTTCAGACTCCAAATATATGAGCCACATACATTTTTTGCATGATAGTACCCAACAAACAGAAAAGTCTAAAACATTTTTCTAGTGTTGTAAAATAAATGTGTAAAAGAAACAATAATCTATACAAAATTTCAAAGTTTTATTTTGTTTTTGTTTTTCCAGAGCCTCTAAAGGACTGTTAGGAAATTTTTTGAAAGTGAAATGTGGTTGTTGAGAATTACTGAGTAAGCCTACTGTGGGTGTTTAAGGCAAGGAAGCAACATGTAGAATGATAGCAAAGCATGATAATAAAAGGATGTCCCAATGGTTTGGGAGCAATGAAGTACAGAAAAAAACTTAAACCTAATACATGGTTGGGCAAAAGTAGGTTTACAGTTGTTTATAAGAAAATATAACACAATAATCTATAATAATAAAAGCATAACATGCTGATTAGACCAGACAGCCGAACAACCTTCTGGATGTCCTTCCAGACAAAGCTGCAGTGGTGGGGGCTAAGGCAGAGGCGGTTAGGGGCGATTAGGCAAGTAGGTGAGTGGTTAGGGGCAATCAGGCAGGCAAGCAAGTGGTTAGGGGCAATGAAGCAGGCAGGCAGAGTAGTTAGTGGTGATCAGGCAGGCAGCAGGCAAGCGGTTAGGAGCCAGCGGGCCCAGATTGTGAGAGGGATGTCTGACTACCGGATTAGGCCTAATCCTGTGGGCCTAAACCAGCCATGGGCAAACTACGGCCCGCGGGCTGGATCCGGCCGTTTGGAATGAATAAAACTAAAAAAAAAAAAAAAGACCGTATCCTTTTATGTAATGATGTTTACTTTGAATTTATATTAGTTCACACAAACACTCCATCCATGCTTTTGTTCCGGCCCTCCGGTCCAGTTTAAGAACCCATTGTGGCCCTCGAGTCAAAAAGTTCGCCCACCCCTGGTCTAGGTGGATCTTCCTGCGCCTGGCTGAGGCCACATGAGGGACACCCCCCCATGCATGAATTTCATGCACCAGGCCTCTATTTTATAAATAAAAATACAGGAATAAACTCTGTATTTCATGTACTTATAACTGTAAACCTACTTTTTCCCCATCCTGAACATAATAATACTGGCTGGGAATATGTATTATTCAGTTATGAAGGGATGCAATGTCATCTTGATGTGTTTCCAAGGTTAAAATGATCTATTTCAGTATTATGAGCAAAGGAATGGCACCATTACATATGTATGTTAATAAAAACTTATTTTGATGAGAGTATAAAATGGATTGTGATTTGATAAAACTAGCTAAGAGGCCAGGAAAGTAACAAGTTGGTCCTATATTATAGTACTGGCATGGGCATAAATACAATAGATATCTATGACATAGAATTCTCAACTTAATTGATTATAATGAATAACAAAAAAAGGAATGTAAGATGTCTTGTTTTCTGACTTGTCTAACTGGGTAGCTATAAAGAGTCATCCACCAAGACATAAAAAATAAAGGAGAGGTAGGTTTGAAGTGGGAACGTTTAAAACTGAAAGTGTTACAGGCATCTAAGTGAAAATGTCCGATATAGCCAATCATGAAGTTCTGGAGGATATATAATTTTGTTGGCGGTGGATGTCAATTTTGGATCCATCATTGTACTGGTAGATGTTGAAGAAAATTCCTAGATAAATGACTATGCTGAATTGTTTTCTATTCTCAATGAACACTACATTAGAGTTAATTCTGTATGTATACAGTAACATTTGCTAAAAAAAAAAATGGAAATATGGTGACACTTAAAATTAAACTGTGTTGTAGTTTCAGATATATCTGTGAAAATGCATTTTAAAGTTAGGACTAAAATTAAGAGAATAGCTACAACATAATAAAATAACTTTTTTAGTAAATTTGAATCAGAAAATCTGGTATTATATCACATCCAAAGGCTCGATGCATGAAATTTTGTGCAAGAGTAGGCCTTCCTTCCCGTGGCTGCCGGCACCAGCTTCCCTCCGGCACCTGAAACCTGGGCTTCCCTCCTCCAGCTGCTGGCAGGCACCCGGGACCCTGGCTGGCTTCCCCCGGGCCGCCCGTAGGCACCCGGGACCCCGCTGGCTTCCCTCCAGCCCCAGCTTCGTCAGGAAGGACGCCCAGAAGATGACTGGTCTAATTAGCATATTACCATTTTATTATTATAGATATATAATATATGCATATGCATATATGTATATTTTAAATCTATGTATTTTTTTCATTCTTTGAAATTAAAACTATTATTTTCAAACTATTTTACTTTACCATGAATATTTGTTAGGAGCTACTTCCCTGAGTATATTGTTTTTGTTGTTGGAATTACTGATGTTAATATTTAAAATACAATTAATTTTCAATACAGAAAATTATATCTTTGCATTTGTATTACTTCATAAAAGGATTGTAGCAATGACTCTAGTCCTAGGTTTTATATAAACAGGTTTCAAAGTTGTTAGTACACATTCAAATACCTAAAGCCCTAATTGGGCTTGATAATATGCGACATTCTTGGAATCGCTAGTATTTCCATTTTAAAAAGGATAAACTTATGAGCAATTTTTATTTGCTTACCTTTCCCTAATGTTCATTGAACTTATGTATTATAACTTATGTATTATATTGAACTTATTTATTATACTGTTTTATAATATAACATAAGTGATAGATTAGAAATATTTCATGTTGAAAATTATTACAATAATATGGAGATCTTTTCCCTAGAGTTACATTAGAACTGCACTTGAGGAACAGTATGATTATAACCTGGGGCACATGATAAAATTTACATTTCTTTAGTCCTAGTTTCTTAGGCAATCGACTATAATAATATGAATATTTTTGGGGTGACCAAGCTCCCTTTTTCTAGGCATCTTTGTTTTTCCAAAATTCTTATGATTATAAATGGTATTTATCATCAAATGTTTGACTTGATTTGTGCTACCATATGTTGCAGTTGGTAAATATTCCAGCATAATTAAGAGCATCAAAGTACTTTTTAATGTCTCATCAATACTTTGAGACAATATCAAACAATGAATATATAGAGGGAAAAAAATCTAATTTTGACCCTCTCTCAGTTTGCATATTATAATAATAATTGAATTTCATTATCACAGGGAATATGTAATTAAAATTCCCTATAGAAATATTTCCACAATGAGTCCTAAGATGATATATGATTATCTTTTTTTTTAAATATATTTTATTGATTTTTTTTACAGAGAGAAAGGGAGAGGGATAGAGAGTTAGAAACATCGATGAGAGAGAAACATCGATCAGCTGCCTCCTGCACACCCCCTACTGGGGATGTGCCCACAACCAAGGTACATGTCCTTGACCGGAATCGAACCTGGGACCCTTGAGTCCGCAGGCTGACGCTCTATCCACTGAGCCAAACCGGCTAGGTCTGATATATGATTATCTTGATCTCTTATTATCACATACTCAATCAAATTCATTTAAATTATTAAAGAATTTCCAAAAACAAAAGGTTGTTCTGTGCCATAACCACCACCTTTAAAAATTGAGGCAAATCAAGTATCCATATGAAGCATATCAATTCACCACGAATACTGGTATGTAAGTCAGGTAATTTCAATATTAAAAAGAAGTATTAGGCAATATTATAACTTGGAAAAATCATAGGCAAGCTCTACACAATCTTGAATACAATAAATACATAATTTTCATCACCAGTGTACCTGGTGCACAAGCCTTATTTTATTGGTATGATCATGACAGCAATCTCCCATCTGTCTTAAATCAAAATGATATTAACACTGTTTCTATGCTATAATTTATTTGAGAGGAATCCAAACTGAGCCATTGATTAAATTCTACCAGTTGCCAACGTGATGTATTAAATCAATGGCATAGTATTAATCAGGAAAACTGGAATATTGAAATGAATATTCTAGATGTCCTTTTTCTTCTGTGTATATTGGAGCAAGTATGAATTATAAACACAAATAAATCCAAGCTTCCAACCAGGGACAAACTCACTAGTTTTCAATGTAGGAGACTTATGTTTAAAGATTTGATGTTCACCTAGCCCAAAATGTCTCTTTGTAAATGGTCAATAAATAATTGATCAAGAGAATCCTATGTATATGATTATGTTGGTCCATAAGCAATGTTAATTAATATAGAACACAGAGTAAGGAGAATTCTAGCATACCTATCTACTATGGACAGTTAGAAATATGTGCCCAACTTCAAATTGCACTTATGCTAGAATATGTATCCCAGAATGAATTGTAATAGAGAAAAATATGAAAATAACATAAATTTTTACAAAATAAAATATTATATATCCTATATAATAAAAGGCTAATATGCAAATTGACCAAACGGCGGAATGACTGGTCACGATGATGCACACTGACCACTAGGGGGCAGATGCTCAATGCAGGAGCTGCCCCCTGGTGATCAGTGCACTCCCACAGGGGGAGCACCACTCAGCCAGAACCCGGGCTCACAGCTGGCGAGTGCAGTGGCAGTGGCAGGTGCCTCTTCCCCCTCCGCGGCAGTGCCAGCTTAGGCCCGCTCCCTGCTCCCTAAGCCAGCCTAAGCCATCAGTTGGACATCCCCCAAGGGCTCCTGGACTGCAAGATGGTGCAGGCTGGGCTGAGGGAACCCGTCCCCCCAGTGCATGAATTTCATGCACCGGGCCTCTAGTATAAATATAATCATACAAATGAATTAAATAAATGAACCATAGCTACATCTATAAAATTGATAATTTTTACGTGTGTGTGTGTGTGTGTGTGTGTGTGTGTGTGTGTAGCTATAATCTGGAGTAATCAGTACAAAAGGTGTCAGGGAAGATGTGTGTGTGTGTGTCGCTTTGGTAAATGACTTTGTTAGAGAACCTTTATATATTAATTGTATAAAATAATTCACAAGAAAGGTACTATCCAGCTATTGCAGTGTTTGATATGTCAAGCAGCATAACAATGAAAAGTTAGAAGAGACTGAGGTATATCATAATATTTTATTTTTTGAAAAAAAATGGAGCAAATTTTGAAAAATATTAAGATTTGTTTTAGCTAAAATGTCTGCTATTCTTATTTTTAATGTTTGGGATACACATAGTAAAATGTGCTTTAAAATACTAACTTAAAATTATATAATTTTAAAAATATATATATAATATATATACATATACATATATATATATATATATGTATATGTATATATATTATATATATATTTTTAAAATTATATAATTTTAAAAATATATATATAATATATATACATATACATATATATATATATATATTTCAGAGAGGAAGGGAGAGGAAAAGAGAGATAGAAACATCAATGATGAGAAAGAAATCATTGATAGGCTGCCTCCTGCATACCCGCTACTGCGGATCGAGACTGCAACCTGGGCATGTGTTCTTGACCGGAATCAAACCTGGGACCCTTCAGTCTGGAGGCCAACACTCTATCCACTGAGCCAAACTGGCTAGGGCAAATTATATAATTTTTGATATATTTATTGATTGGCCAGGTCCTGGAAGAAATTAATGTTCGATACTATTTCTATTGTAATAGTAGACTGTTGATTGAGAACAATCTATGGGGGTCTGAGCACAGAAACATTGAGTTGTCATCGAATGTTAGGGTTATTTTTTGAAGGTTCTGTAACCTATGGTGAAATAAATGGGTATTCTCACTATTATGCAAACTCCTCAGTGGGACTTTTTGTTTGTTTTGTTTATTTCTGTATGATCAGTAAGCTTTGTTTTATTTTGTATTACCAATGTTTATTACCTAAACATTGCCTGGCTCATTGTTGCTCCTCAACTATTTTCTGAATAAAGTATATTAGCAAGATTAGCTTATTTAAATCTCAAGGTCAGGGATCATTAAATATGATTCTATACAAAATATTTTTCCTAATAAAGAAAAAATGTTCTATTTTTTTTTATTTGAAACACTAAAGAACTTAATAAAATATAATCTTCCACAATTTACTCCACTGTTAGAGGCAATCAACCAGTAACCTCACCTAATGTTAGTTTGGACTTTTGGTTGATGTTTGTTTTGGAAGGGGGTAAAAAGTAAGAGCAATAATATTAATTGGATAACTACTAATTATTGTGAAAAGAAAAATTAAATTGTCTTCTCTTAACTTTGGAATATTGGTGATATCAAATTATCCTAAAGAGCCTATCTAAATGTGAGATTTCTAAAAAATGCACTTTTGCAACTACTCTTTTTTTCAGTAATCTTGGTGTGCTAATTATTTAATTAACTGGGATAGACAATCCAATTACAATTTTAAAGTTTACTGTGGAAGTATAATTATTTTGTTAATAATTATTAAGTTGGCTTAAACACCTTTAACACTAGTTTTGTAGGTCTTCAACTAATTGGTTTTACTAGCTATTTACTGAATACTGAGAAATTTGATTTTCAGTATGATCTTATAATGTCCATTATCATCTGGGTAGGTGTGTGAGGACATTATGTACATGACACCAGCTAAAGTTCAATAAAGTTCAATTTTTGTTGAACTCAGAAATTATATAATATAATTGATTTATAGGGACATATATAAGTGCACATCATTAGCTTCTAATAGAATCTTTGATTTGGTCTACCTATAAACTCTCTTTCCATATAAATTAAGTAATGTTGAAAAGGTCAATTTCAGTTAAAGCTTTAATTAAAATGATTTTTTAAGTTAAACTCTTTAGGAAAAAATCATACTTTATTTGTTACTCAGTATAACTTTTCTAATCTTATTTTTGTACTGAGGCCCAGTGCATGAGATTCATGCACAGGTAAGGTCCCTAGGCCTGGCTGGAGATCAGGGCCGATAGGAGCCTTCCAGTGGCCTAACTTCCCCAGCTGCCGGCTACCCGCTAGGGTCTCCCTTCCCCGGCTGCCAGCTACCCACTGGGGTCTCCCTTCCCCAGCTGCTGGCCAGGGCCTTCCTTTATTTTTTGCTGCCCCCTGGTGGTCAGTGCACATCATAGTGAGCAATAAAACTCCTAGTCTACCAGTCAAACTATTAGCCTTTTATATATATATAGACTAGACGCCTGGCGCACGAAATTCATACATGAGTACGGTCCCTAGGCCTGGCCTGTGTTCAGGGACATCTTCCTAAGCTGCTGGCAGCCAGCCCTGCCCCCTGCTGCCACCCACCCTCCGGTTCCCCATTTGCCATCTTGCACCCAAGGTGGGCCTGGCCCAGGATATACTTTCAGCCTGTGTAGGAGGCTGTGATCCCCCCAGCGGAGGCCCATTTGCAGGAGGTGCTTTTGTGTGGAATTTCTTTCAGGTAAGGATGGGGTGTGGGCTCAATGCCCAAGAGAGTTCCAGAGGGCTGGTGGTGCTATCAGGCTCGTTCTGGTCACACCTGAATGTTCACTGTGTTTATTCACTAGAGGATTCTACTTGCAGGGTCCTGGGGTACAACAACCCATTCCACAAAAAGGTCCCATTAGATTTCAGGTCGCATCACCACTGAGGAGGGTAAGAGCAGGTGCTTTAAGCAGAGAACACGGAATACTGAACAGGGTTAGAATTCAGCAGCATCAGGAGACAGGTTTCTCAACAAACCATCTAACCAATGCCTGCTACCTTGCTGATGGTTTCTCCCTCCCCATCAGGGAGCAGGTGGGGAGGAGTGAGGAGCAACTGTCTGCAGCTGTGGTCAGTCCTGTGTCTCAGCTGCAGGAAAGAATGCCAGCCAGCCAGGGGGGAGGAACCAAGAGGTTGGCCATTCCTGCCTGCTCTCCAGCCCTGCCCCCTCTGCCACCCACCCCCATTCCCCATTTGACATCAGTGATCAGAGCCTGCCAGCTGGGGGAAGGGACCGAGAGGTTGGCCTGCAGGCCCTGCTAGGGCAATTGGGGCCTGCGGGCTGGGGGTAGCTCCTGCATTGAGCATCTGCCCCCTGGTGGTCAGTGCACGTGATAGCGACTGGTCATTCCACTGTTCAGTCAGTTTGCATATGACTCTTTTATTATATAGGATATTTTTATTTACTTAAAGGTGATTTTTTAAAATTTTTCATTCCCTTAAGTCTTTTTCCCTAAATATATTTTTTTCTATTTTTCCATTTTAAAGTCAATATCCAGTATCTTTAACTTCTAACACCAGTTATAACAGTTTCTCTTTGGAGTATGATATTTACTTTGAAAAGTCAGCTCCTGAAAGTCATTTATGTTGGCAAATTATATTCATTATAAATTCTGGAACCGAGTTCAATAGATATTTGTTCCCTTTAGATTATTATTTGGATGTAATACACTGATTTCGTCCCCAAAGATGAAACAAAATATTTACATATTTATGAAAAATAAGTAGTCAAAAATATCTGAAATTATGCATATGAATACCCAATGGCACATACACTATAATTTGAATTTATAACTTTAGAAATATTGCCATCTGTCTTACAAACAGCAAGAGATCAGCCTTAAATAACTCAGATGTGTTTCATTTTCATGGAATTTTATTGTTTGTATATGAAAATATTAAACAATTAATATAAATTAATAAAACCATTAGGGAGTAAAAAATGCATCACCTATCATCTTTTTTTTAAGCAGAAAAAATGTGTTGTAGTTTATTGAAGAGAGTTTAAGACACACTGTATTTATTAATGTGAAACAATAAGAAGTCAGAATAAGTCATAATAAACAAGTTTCAGGGTATAATAAAATTTTGAATATTTAAATTACCATTGAATGTTTAAACTACCATAGAAATATTTAAACTAATATTGCCTATAGACACTCTTTCCCCATTTATTTATTTTTTTCCCAAGTAATGGAGATTGACACTAAGGAAAATGAATAAACAAGTAAACAATTTGCTCATGGTCAAATAGTGCTAAATCCTGGAAATTTGTGACAGTTCTCTCCTAATCTTGTTTCACTTCTGTGGTGCTATATATTGCTACTTACTCCCAGCAACAACAGAGAGGACATATAAGAAAACATTTTCTCTTTCTTTAAGGAGAGTTGTCATCTTATTAGCAAAACTAAATATAGGAAAAATTACCTAAATAAGTAATTGAGAAGTTGCACAAACATATTCATTAGCTTAAGTGCTAGATACACAAAATTGTTGGTAATTCATATAAATTATGTGACATTTATATGTTTGGGGTAATATTTCCTTCTACATAGTACAATTTGTCTTAATTCAGTCTAAAGTAATTAGAAGATTGGAAAACATATTAGAAATATCTTTTTATCTGGACATGTTATATAGTTGCCCACTCTATTATTGATGTGAGATACAAAATAATACTCACACCCTAGCCAGTTTGGCTCAGTGGATAGAGAGTCAGCCTGTAGACTAAAGGGTCCTGGGTTTGATTCCTGTCAAGGGCATGTACCTTGGTTGCAGGCTCCTCCCCGGCCCAGGCCCTGGTCAGCCCGTGTGCAGGAGACAACCAATCGATGTGTTTCTCTCACATGGATATTTCTCTCTCTTCCACTCTCTCTAAAATTCAATGTTAAAATGTCTTCTAGTGAGGATTAAATAAAAACAAAACTCAAAGTTATTGTGTGAACAAATAGGTAATAAGTAAATTGGTAATATATGCTTATGGTACAGAATTTGAAAAAGATTGAAAGGCACATTGTACATCGTAAGATTATATGAACACTTCAGTTTCTCAGTCCTCCTATTCTCCTCTCCAAAGTCAACCAGTCATCTTTAGCACAATTACTATTTTTGCAGAGATATCTAAGCATACTTGATATATTTAAAAACATAGTAGCATATAGTACCCCATTTTGTATATTTCTTTTCTACTTAAAAGTGTTTTTGTCATGTAAATAATTTTCAGTACCTACAGAATATTCCTTTCAGATTTTTGTAATTACTTAATTTTTCCCTTATTGATAGATGCTTGACATTTTTCAAGCTTGACATATTTTAGTTTCCAGCTTTAAAAATATTTTATTAAATATTACTATACCTAGGTCATGCCACCCATGTCCAAGTATATCTGTAGGAAAAAAAATTTCTACATATGAATGACAGCATAAAGGGTGTGGTAGGTTGATTACATTAATATCTCTACTAGTTCACCCTCTCCTGTACCAATGTTTTATATATGTGACTTTCAAATTAATTTTGATAGAGTGATTGAATTTATTTCCCTATCCCTTGATT
This sequence comes from Myotis brandtii, assembly GCF_000412655.1. Classification (NCBI taxonomy): domain Eukaryota; kingdom Metazoa; phylum Chordata; class Mammalia; order Chiroptera; family Vespertilionidae; genus Myotis; species Myotis brandtii. The sequence goes on from NW_005366834.1 coordinate 1,652,781, forward strand.
CTAAGTTCAGCCATGTAACTGGTTTGAGGACCAATGCAATGTTGGAAACCCGAATGCAAATAAAGGCTTGAAAGGCACTTTCAAGACTATGTTTGCTTGGCTTTGTACCTTTGACTTCACTATGAGATCCTGTCCACAGCAATTAAGAATCAATAGACTGGGCTTCAGATATTTGGATATTTTACAGTTTTTCTGAAGGAATCTGTACTTCTCATAAGTGAGATTTTTATGCCAAATTAAAAATTAGAAAGGTAATTGATTTAAATTACTTTCTGTACATAATGGTTCTAGAAACTAAAATAAATAAATAAATAAATAAAAAACACAAAAACGTTTTCTGAAAAGCAAGAGTAACTGGATCAGATCATTGGATAACTGTAGAGGTGGCATTTTTAAAAAGACTTTTAAGATGCCTTATTAGTAAAAAATAAGATATGAGGTAAAATTTCATGTATATAGGAAATTGTATTGTATCTTTTGATTAACAAAGAATGAAGTAATTTGAAGCATCTTTAAAAAAGTAAATGAAAATCAATTCAGGTCCTCTAATGTAATAAACACAGTTCAAGCTAAGTAGTTTCTAGTAGTTTTAAACATTCATCTAAACTTTTATTTCCTTTCAGTGTTAATTAATAGTGCTTTGTGCTCTCTGGACTATTTTCTGGCTCCAAAGGTTCTCATAATATTTTATTGATCCTACATACTCTATAGCCCTTCCTAATAAGTTTTTACACTTTATAAATAGAAAAATGGGTTTCTAGATGTATTATTAGTCATCTATGCTTTAAAATGCCAGCAAATCTTTGGAAACAATGTACGTTTGAAAATTAAAAATGAAAATAGTGACTATTTAATTGATTGGCCCTGTGTCTACTTCCAGATTACACAACTCTCCTTCTTCACTTGACCTGATCATCATCCTAAATGTGGTATCTATTTTTACATATACATATAAATTATTCAGATTAAAACACCATATTTATTTTGGTGGTATTTTCTAGAAATACCCATTCTCATTTTCTTTTATTTAAAATTTCTGTACTCTTATGTTTTTAAGAGTGTCTTTTTTCTAATATATTTAACTTTTTTTCCTATTCAGTCTATGTCTAATTGAGGTGGCAATTTTGGGCCAATAATAGGTATTTTGAATACAGATATATTTTATGTATATATGACAAGCTCCTCTATTTTTTGTTTTTACTGATTTCAGAAAGAGGAAGGGAGAGGGAGAGAGAGATAGAAACATCAGTGATGAGAAAGAATCACGGATTGGTGCCTCCTGCGTGCCCTCCACTGGGGATCGAGCCCGAAATCCGGGCATGCGCCCTAACTGTGAATCAATCTGGACCTCAAACACGGAGCCACATTGGCCAGGCATAGACTCCTCTTTTTGAGGGAAGTGATGGCCATCAATCCGGGAGATGTGACCTGATAAATGTACCCTCCAAAAAGGGCCATTCATTTATTTAGCTTTATTTTGTCTCAAAACATATTTCCTAGCTGCTGCAGATTCCCTCAGAAAAAAACTGTAAAATATCCAAATATTTGAAGCTTAGTCTATTGAATTTCAATTGCTGAGGATTAAACTAGAGAACATGAGTTATTAAAAAAATCTTGCTATCTAATTATTCAATATCTTAACACATGAGAAGCATTATAGGAACAAGAAACCCACACAGTAATAAGGAATCAATAAGATAAGATCAAAGTCAATTTTTAAAATAAATATACCCTAAAATTTTAGCACAGTTAATATATGAAATATGAAAAGTTATTAGTTAACACATATTTTTGTATTAATTTTACTGAATTGTAGTGTATTAACAGTAACAATGACCACTTATATTTATTGAGCCAAGCACAGCACTAAGATAGTTGTGATTATTGTTCTGTCATTGATAAAATTTAGACTGAGTGATAAATAAGTAGACGTACAGTGAGAAAACTGGTTACTGGTTCAGCCAGCGGTTCTCAACCCGTGGGTCGCGACCCCTTTGGCGGTCGAACGACCCTTTCACAGGGGTCGCCTAAGACCATCCTGCATATCAGATATTTACATTACGATTCATAACAGTAGCAAAATTACAGTTATGAAGTAGCAACGAAAATAATTTTATGGTTGGGGGTCACAACATGAGGAACTGTTTTAAAGGGCCAGAAGGTTGAGAACCACTGAAAACTTAAGGAAGAGACATACTGTAATATCTCACTAAGAATTTGTGTATATGTTGGTTTGTTGGTTTTTTACAATATTATATAATCCCTGTATCAGGGAGTGGCTGGATCAGCCTTTTGTATTACATCGCATTGAGAGGTTTGTATTATGAGGCAAGAGATTTTGTTTATGTAGAATTTAGAATGGTAAATAGCATATTTTGGATAATACAGTGTAATGAAGAATATCAAGTGATATTCTTGTGTTACACTATTATAACCTCTTTCTATTCAACCATTTCAAACCTCCCTAATAATTGTATGTTTAAGGAGCTTTGAACATTGACAGCATTAAATTGTGTGTGATTTTTGTGCAAAGAAATTTAATGAAAATGGTATTTTAAAGGATTTAGATATATTTTGTTGCTACCTTGTCTATGGAAATAAACAAGAATCAGCAAGATAAGGGAAATCTATCAAAAAGGAAACTGGACAAAGGATAAATTAGAAAGGAAAAAAAGAGGTCCTACAGAGGAAACTACTACAAACTGTGGAAATCCTTAGTGCCAATTCCCAAATATTTCCAACTTTGCTCCTTCAAGGCAAATGGTAGAAATGGACTTCATTGTCCCCTTTAAAGTTCAGTGTTTCTACCTGGCTCATTTGCCTCCTCATATGGAACTGGAAGGTATATGTGATTTCTGGTGGGAAATTTTAAGAGCCAGTGAGCAATTTGAGGTGTTCCTTCACAAAATACGGATTCGATGTGTCAGAATTCTTTATATGACTTTGATTAAGGTTTCAAATATATGCCATGCATTTGCATTTAATTTACTTTATTTTGGTTCTGGGGATTAGGTACTAAATGAAAATATGCTAATCTCAGAAAAGAATAGCAAACTAGTTATCCTGGAGAAATTTCTAAACATGGTTTTTTGAGATGGAATTCAGTTTTTAAAATAGAATTTTCAGTAAAAGAAAACTTTCAGAAAAAAATAAAAATGTAATACAAGTAAAAGTTAAAACTACCCTCCATAGCCTGGCTGGCGATGACTCAGTCATTGAGCATCGACCTATGAACCAGGAGGCCACAGTTCAATTCCTGGTCAGGGCATATGCCTGGGTTGTGGGTTCGATCCTCAGTGTGGGGCATGCAGGAGACAGCTGATCAATGATTCTCTCTCATCACTGATGTTTCTATCTTTCTCCCTCTCCTTTCCTCTCTGTAATAAATACAAATTTATATTTTTAAAAAAGCATAATTGAAGGGTTATACAAACTCCTCCTCATCCTGTCAAGAGAGTTAACATATTATTTAAGACTATATATTATCAGGGAATATCTTCTTGTGTTACACTATTATAACCTCTTTCTATTCAAACATTTCAAACATCCATAATAATTCTATGCTTAAGGAGCTTTGAACATTGACAGCACTAAATTGTGTGTGATTTTTGTATTTTTCTGAGAAGAAACTTAATGAAGGTGGTATTTTAAAAGCTTGAGATATATTTTGTTGCTTCTTTGTCTATGGAAATAAACTCTACAATGTTTTACTCTAATGTTTTCTGGTTTGCTTAGCTTGCATCCTGACATATTCTCATTATTTGATATCACAAAAGCCCCTGATTTTAGTGGTGGTGTCACCCTTGGGAAGCAAAACCTTGCATGCATTTATATAAATTAAATGCTATTTTAAAATTTATACTTATGAAACCCATTCAAGTTTTATATCCAATGATATACTTTTCGTGTTAATAGACTTCCGTCTGATTAAAATTCAAAAAAGCTATTTCGAAAAATGTGAGTGATTTCTTTCTAGTTAAAATGTTTTGACAGAGACAATTATTTTAGGAGAAACTTGATTCTGAAATAATTATTATTGCACATAAGCTAAAGAAATCCCATTGCTTTTATAGTAGTCTCTAAGGGAGAAATTGATCAACATACATAAACACTTCAAACAAGAATGCCCTAAAATACTTTATTTGACAAATATACCTGTTTCAATTACTTTTTCTAATATTTGTTTTGTTTTCCTATAACAGAGTAGATGTTTCTTTTCTCAATAAATATAGTATGGCTACCTATTTCACAGTCTAATGGTACTAATTTTCACTATATACAATAGATTTACATGGAAGCAGAAATGGCAAATTCTTGGAAAAGTGAATGATTAGAGTTCAGCACACTGTCATCAAACAGGATCTTTCAGGCATTGTGGCTAAGCTATCATTATTCAACTTCAACAGTGAAAATATATAGAAATGGTTACATTTTGTATTATTAAATGCTGTATTCATTTGTCAGTATCCATTATGTGTGATTTCAGACTTTACTGTTTTTATTGTTCTAATTTGTCTTGCTGTTCTTTTTAAAATTACATTTGAGTGCTGAGAATTCAAGGGATTTTCAATGCCAGCAAAACAGTTTCATTTCTGCTGAATAGTCCTGGAAACAGAGAGGTGTGATAGTTGCACAGTAATGGGGATGCAGTTAGAGCCACTGAACTGTACACTTGAAATAGCTAAAATAGTAAATTTTGATGTGACTATTTTAGCACAATTAAAATGGTAACATTTTACTTACATGAGAATGCAGCAAGTAGGTAAGTGGTTAAAATGTGAGCCTTTTTACATCAGAATAGCCAGGCTCCAATCCTTGCTTCACATTCCGAAAATTTAGTAAATTTAGCCAAGTTACTTATCTTTCTGACCCCATTCTCTTTAAGTCTGAAGTGAGCTTGATATTAATTCTGAATTCAAAGGATAGTTGTGAGAATTAGGAGCAATATAAAGTTCTTAGTTCCATAGTAAAAGCCGTATAAATAACAATTGAACTTCTGACCTGCAACTCCAATTCCTAAAAACAAGGATTTGTTAATAAAATCTCCAATTTTAGTGAAACCAGGAACCACTATAATATTTCAGTGATCTTATCCCTCCCAGAGACCAATTACACATTCACAGAATTAGAGTTTGCCCAGGATTATAGAAAGTCCCTGGGTAAATGTTAGTTTGTGTTAAAAACCTACAGAAATACACTGATAGCAAAAACTCAATGCGTCATGGCCCTATGTACTAGACTACTAACCATAAAGATCACGTATACACAGCAACAATTTCAGTCCCACAATTCTGTTAAAGTGTATTCATGTATACTTCTGTTCTATGATCTGCTCATAAATATATACAAAACTATCATGTTTCATGTATCCTTAACGTGAACTATTATAGAGACTCACTAGAACCATGTCATCAAAATTATATGCTCTGCAATATCATTCTACCAATTTCAATATCTGTCTTCTGAAAATGGTCTGAAGAAAAGTGAATATTCAAAAGAATTTTGAACACTATTGTATTTTGTTTATGGTCTCTATTATGCTAGTGTAAAGAATATATCAAATAGCCAATGAGTAAGAATAAAAAAGAAGTACAATATTTGATAATGAACAATTTTTAAAAAGTGCAAAAAATACTTCTAAGTATTAATTCATAACATATATAAAATATTAGTGAAGATATGTAATTTTACCCATAGTTGGTGGATTATAAAGTAAAATGATCACAGCAGCAATTTAAAATCACAAATAAATAAATACATTGGATTTTTCTGCAAATAAATTTTCAATATTAATGATGTACCATTTTTACATATGTGAAAATTACTGTTTGATTTGATATTTTTTTGGTGGAATTCCCTCACTTTAAAAGAATATGTAATATTTAAAAATCTACACTAACTAAAATAAATTTAAAGACATAATTATACATGTAAACACATGGGTATGCATACACACACACACACACACACACACACACACACACATATAGTTGACCCTTGGACAACATAGGGGTTAGGGGCACTGGATAGAGCTCAAAAAAAGTTACATATAACTTAAGTTGGCCCTTCACGTATGTGGATTTCCAACTGCGGATCAAAAATATCCGTTCAGTTAAGTCATAATACTCACTGTAGTCATGTTCTATATCACGAACAGATACACTGATTTAGCAAACACTGAACCACTGCTCCCAGAGAAAATACAGGCTTTGAACCTCTGATGACATTTTTGTCAACTGATCAATATATAACCTAATTTTATGTATATGCTTAAAGATACCTTATGTAATAAACAGGGTGGGGCAAGAGGAGGCTTACAGTTTTTCATATGGAAAATAATACAATAATAAATAATAATACAAGAATAAACTCTGTTCAAATACTCACAAGCATAAACCTACTTTTGCCCGACCCTGTATATTGTTAATTCATTAACATTGAACTAATAGCCAACAGCACTTTAACCCAAGCCTGAACACATATTTTATTGGTAAGGCTTATAACACCCTTTTGAGAACACTATACGAACTTCAGAACTATGCATGGTGAGCATTTTAAACAAAGGAAATTATGAACAACAACAACAAAATAAAATGCAGAGTGCAGCATTACACAGACCAGGAAGAAGGCACTTGTGTGAGACCTGAAGCAAGAGGCAGAGCACTGGCTTCTTCAGCCTCAGCTGGGAACACGCAAGCACAAGGGTGACAAAGTTTTCATCTCGTTGCATATGGCCACAGATGAAAGCACCAGAAATGCTGGCCTGGGAGTTATAAATAAATACATTTTGGCCCTAGTCGCTTTGGCTCAGTGGATAGAAAGTCGGCCTGAGGACCAAAGTGTTCTGGGTTGGATTCTGGTCAAGGGCAAGTACCTCCATTGCAGGCTCCTACCTGGCCTGGGCCCTGGTCAGAGTGCCCACAGGAAGCAAGGAAACAATGTGTCCAAACAATGTGTTTTTCTCACATCGATATTTCTCTCTGTCTTTCCCTCTCTCTTCCACTCTCTCTAAAAATCAATGGAAAATATCCTTGGGTGAGGATTAAAAAAACAAAAGCAAAAAATGTATTTTTGCAAGTCTGAAAAATAATATATAATGAATATAATGAGTACTGACTATACATACACACAAAGAAATTTTACATCATAATGCAAGGATAATTTGACAGTCAATGATCAACATACAATATTGCAGGCTATTTTGGAGAAATAAGTACCACTGTAAGTGCCATTTGTTTTTCTAGAGGAAATGTAGTTAATAACATAAAAAGATTGGGAAATATAGATTATTCCAAGATTGTCAAGTCTCTAGGTATCTAGTAGCCAAGAGAAATTCTTGGCTTTATGTATCTTTAATTCATTTTTATTATAATATTTTTATAAAGTTTTATTTAAAAGACCATTACTATATTTTTTATTGTTTCTGTTGGATAACTTTAAATAGTTGAACAAAACAAGGTCATTTAATTTTAAAGTATATTTCCTTTCCCAGAAAAAGTATACACATCACTTAATGAAAAGAAGCTTTGATATCTAGGGAAGATATCACTAAAAATAAATTAAAAACTGCATTAAAAATTTTATCATTTCAGTAACAAAAATAACACAATTCAAGCTGATATATTAGTTAATAAAATTAATAAACATCGTTGATTAGGATGACTCAACCAGAACCAGTGTCTTGTTTTGTCTTTTCATTAACACATTTGACTGGGTGAGAGAAAATATATTTCTAATAAAAACTTCAAAATATTCAAAACACTTGCCTCATATAAGCATGTATAATGTACAACTTAATAGAAGAATTGTTCGAAAGGCTAATGGCAAGATTCTAATTATTTTAAAGTATGGTATTCTTAAAACAAATGTGAAAATATGATATAATTGTTAATATGATTCCACAAAAAATATGTAGACACTTTAGTAAATAATTTGAGTAAGTCAGATTAATACTATTTTTGTATCTGGTTGCATAAATACATAATTGGCATGAACATTTTGACAAATCTGAATAATAACTAATTCAACATTAACTAAACAAACTAAACAGTAATGTACTCAGTAAATAATTTAGATTAGGAGACAAAGTCAGTACATATTTGTTCTTATTTGTACATCACCTTTTTAAAAAATATGTTTCTGTGTTTTATTTTATAGAGAAAGGAAGAGAGAGAGAGAGAGAGAGAGAGAGAGAGAAACATCGATGTGAGAGAGAAACATCAATTAGTTGTCTCCCACACACACCTAACCAGGGATTGAACCCATATTCTGTGTATGTGCCCTGATCAGGAATCGGACTGGTGAGCTTTCAGTGCATGGGATGATGCTCAGACAAATGAGTGACACTGGCCAAGGCTGTACATCACTTTTAAAGGAATAAACTTAATGTTAGAACCAGTATATATTTTATGACCATGAGGTAAAGGTAAGTTTATAATTGTGAGTGCACAAGATACAGAGTTTATTCTTGTAATATTTATTAATTATGGAATTATTTTCTGTATGAACTGTAAACCTACTTTTGCCCAACCCTATATTTATAAATATTAATAAAAAGAGGATATAAAGAAAATATAGAAAAAAATTTTGTAAGCCCAATGCATTTACTAAGTTGTAATCAAAGCTTTATCGCTAGTAAACAATACAAAACAAAACAAAAAGCTATTGTAGAGTGAAGGTTTCTGCAATTATAATTCCATATCTAAGCCACAATGTCATAACACTTTTTTTTTTGGCTAATCATCACCTGAGGATATTTTTCCATTGATCCTTTAGAGAGAGGGAAGAGAGAGAGAAAGAGAAACATCCATGTGAGAGAAACACATCAATTGGTTGCCTCCTACATGCGCCCCAACCAGAGTCCTGGGCCAGGGAGGAGCCTGTAACCAAGGTACATGACCGTAACTGGAATCGAACCCAGGACCCTTCGGTCCGCAGGCCGATGCTCTATCCAAACCAGCTAGGGCATAACACTTTTTATTCAAATTGAATTTAAAATGTACATAGAGCTATTTCTAGTTCTATAATTTTCATTTAAAAATGTTTTAATGAGGTCTAAGACACACTCATGCACACACACACACACACAGGATGTTTGTTTTCACAGCACATCTTTTATTTAGAGCATTTTTGGTAAGCAGCCAGAATATGAAGCAGTTAGAGAACTGATTTCATGGGTTGGTCATGGAGAAATCAGCACATTTCACAGTTTGGTTTGAATTAATGACAACAGCTGCAAAAACACATATAATGTCAAAGGCCTTTTAGCTATCTTTAATGAACAAAATGAATAGAAATAAAAATGTCTCCAAATGTGAGCTTGACATTTCTTTTTTGTTTCACAAGGTCATACAAAACTATAGCAAGTATGCCTGAATCGATTATTTGGAATCACACTAAATGTTCAAAATGCTATTTTCTTTATAATAATTCATTTTTTTAAATATCTCATATATATGCTTCTAAAAAATGCTATGCATTTGTTGCTTTTCATTTTCTGCCTAAGTTTTTTTTGGCATTATGCTCTTATTTTTCTATTCTTGAAACACAAAATAATAAAATTTAAAAATTAAAAACAATAAAATGTTTCTTAATATGTTTCTAGTTATAAATTATAAAATTAAGAACATGGACTTTTATAAATAACAGAGTGGACACATATAAAATATTATTCAACTAAATGATAATGGAACCAATGAAATGGTATCCAGTGGTTGGCAAACTGTAGCTCAGCAAACTGCGGCTCGCAAGCCACATGCGGCTTTTTGGCCCCTTGAGTGTGGCTCTTCCACAAAATACCAATTTCTGTGCATGGGCCACGAAGTTTCAATCGCACTGTACGTGCTTGCCCACACGTGGTATTTTGTGGAAGAGCCACACTCAAGGGGCCAAAGAGCCGCATGTGGCTTGCGAGCCACAGTTTGTAGACCACGGGTAGCCGGTTCAAATTCAGAGATAAAAGAGGAGCAAAGTATTTATACATGCTATAACAGAAAATCAACCTTGAAAATATTATGCTAAGTGAAAGAAGCAAGTGAAAAAATAAACGAACTTTTCTTATTATTTCACTCTGAAATGTCTAGAATAGGCAAATCTATAGAGTCTAACTTTTGCTAAGAACTGGGGCAGGGATAAGTGGGAGGAAAATAAGAGAGTTCTGTGGGGAGCCGGCACAGCCATGGCATACTCATGCCAGCTCAGCCTGGCTCAGTGACCCTGAGTGGGGTGGTGAAAGGATTGAGAAAAGACAGACAAGAGAATGAAAGCTGGGTCTCGGTGGGACGCTGCTCCCTGATGAAGAGACAGCGCCAGCGCCCACAAGCTGTGTCTTTATTTTATAGCAGAAGCCACGAGGCAAAGTAGGGGTGTGATCAAGATGTTCACAACATTCTCATTAGTTTCAACCCTACTCAACTACATGCACCTGAACTCTATCACACAGGCACGTGGGGCCACGTGTTCGGACCATAGGTTCCAGCTTACAGCTATAGCTATTGGCTAAATGTGCTGGGAAGGCTCTGCCCTCCAGCTGGGACTTGCATGTGGCAATGAGAGGACTGTGCCCTCTCCTCAGTCCAAGGCTTGAACCTGTCCAAAACACTGTAGCCACACCCCACAGAGTTCATGCTCATACATATGGCATTTTGCGGAGATGAGAGCAATAAAAATATCTAAAAATTTTTGAAATGTTTACAAACCTATGCATGTGCTAAAACTCATTGAATTGTACACTTTAAATGGGTAATTGTATGTACATGAATTGTATCTTTTTTTTCAAATACATTTTATTAATTTTTTACAGAGAGAAAGGGAGAGGGATAGAGAGTTATAAACATTGATGAGAAAGAAACATCGATCAGCTGCCTCCTCCACACCTCCAACTGGGGATGTGCCCGCAACCAAGGTACATGCTCTTGACTGGAATCGAACCTGGGACCTTTCAGTCCACAGGCTGATGCTCTATCCACTGAGCCAAACCGGTTAGGGCAAGAATTATGTCTTAATAAAGCTGTTATTTTTTAAAATATATTTTTATTGATATCAGAGAGGAAGGGAGGGGGAGAGAGAAATAGAAACATCAATGATGAGAGAATCATTGATTGGCTGCCTCCTGCATGCCCCCTACTGGGGATAGAGCCTGCAACCCGGGCATGTGCCCTTGACCAGAATCGAACCCGGGACCCTTCAGTCCTCAGGCCAACGCTCAATCCACTGAGCCAAACAGCCCAGGGCAAAGCTGTTATTTTTTTAAAAGAATACTAGAAGGTATGTAATTGTATGCATATAACATA
>NW_005366834.1:1664090-1669616 GCF_000412655.1 Myotis brandtii
AAAAGTTGGAAACAGAAACACATCCCAAGAAGACATACAAATGACTCACAGATATATGAAAAGATGATCAACTTTACTAGTTTCAGAAAAATGCAAATCAAAACAATGATATGTCACCTATACTTGTTAGAATGCCAATTATCACCTGGCCAGTGTTCTCAGTGGTTTAACCTCAACCTATGAACCAAGAGGTCACAGTTTGATTCCTGGTCATGGCATATGCCTGCGTTGCAGGTTCAATCCCGCAGGAGGCAGCCTATCAGTGATTCTCTCTCATTGATGTTTCTATCTCTCTCTCCCTCTTCCTCTCTGAAATCAATAAAAAATATAGGTATACTTTAAAGGAGCTCTGGCTGCCATGCAGTGGGTCACATCATGATAGTGGTTTGGACTAGGCTGGTGGCAGCAGAGTTGGGGAGAAGAGGATAGACTTGTGTCGTATTTAAGAATCAAATAAACAGGACTTGGTGACTGCTTGGATGTACAGGATGAGAGAAGCTGTGATGTGTTCATTGCTGATAGCATCCCCATGGTGGTACAGCTTTGCCTAGAGTAATTGTAAGGACTGATCAGAAGTGTCATTTACTAAGAACCACTGTAGCAGGAGCAGGTTTATGGGAAGATGATAGGATCAGTTTTGAAATGTGGATCAGGATATCCTGATGAACCAGCTCACAGCATATAGAGTAGACAGTTGAATATAAGGATACAAATCATACTAAATTTTATTCTATTTTTTAAAGAATGGCTATTATCAACAAGACATATCAAATGTTAGAGAGTTTGCAGAGAAAAATAAACGCTACTTCACTGCTGGTGGGGATGTAATCTGGTACATCAACTATAGAAAACAGTATAGAGCAGCGGTTCTCAACCTGTGAGTCGCGACCCCTTTGGGGGTCAAACGACCCTTTCACAGGGGTCGCCTAAGACCATTAGAAAACACATATTGAATATATAATTACATATTGTTTTTGTGATTAATCACTATGCTTTAATTATGTTCAATTTGTAACAATGAAAATACATCCTGCATATCAGATATTTACATTACGATTCATAACAGTAGCAAAATTACAGTTATGAAGTAGCAACGAAAATAATTTTAGGGTTGTGGGGGTTACCACAACATGAGGAACTGTATTAAAGGGTCATGGCATTAGGAAGGTTGAGAACCACTGGTATAGAAGTTCCTCAGAAAATTAAGAATCACAGTTATATGACCCAGCCCCTTTTCTATGTATCTATCTTCCAAATTTAAAAGCATCCTATCTAATCTAATAATAGACAAACATGGTAATTGACCATACCTCTGCTATGCTTCCCATTGACTAATCAGCAGGATATGCAAATTAACCCAACCAAGATGGTGGCCGGCAGCCACGCAGCTATCCCCTCATCCAGGCTGGCCAGGCACCCCAGTGGGGACCCCCACCCTGAAGGGTGTGTGAGCAGCTGCAAACAGCCATCATCCCCTCATCCAGGCTGGCCAGGCACCCCAGTGGGGACCCCCACCCTGAAGGGTGTGTGAGCAGCTGCAAACAGCCATCATCCCCTCATCCAGGCTGGCCAGGCACCCCAGTGGGGACCCCCACCCTGAAGGGTGTGTGACCAGCTGCAAACAGCCATCATCCCCTCATCCAGGCTGGCCAGGCACCCCAGTGGGGACCCCCACCCTGAAGGGGGTGTGACCAGCTGCAAACAGCCATCAGCCCCTCATCCACGCTGGCCAGGCACCCAAGCGGGACACTCACCCTGATCCGGGAGACCCTTCAGGGCAAACCAGCTGGCCCCCACCCATGCACCAGGCCTCTATCCTATATAGTAAAAGGGTAATATGCAAACTGACCCTAACAGCAGAACAACTGGGAATGACTGGTGACTATGACACACACTGACCCTCAGGGGGCATACGCTCAAAGGCAGGTAGGAGCTGCAGGCAGCATTGGACTGCAGGTTTCAGCCCAATCCCATCAGGCCACCCAGAGGGTCCCCACCCATGCATGAATTCATGCACTGGGACTCTAGTTTAATCATAAAGATGTATGTAGCCCTATGTTCATTGCAGCATTATTCACAGTGGACAAGACATGGGAATATCTGAAGTGTCCTTTGATACATGATTGGATAAAGTGGTACATACATACAATGGAATACTACTCAAATTCAGATGCTATATTCTCTACTAAGCATAGAAAATTTTTGGTAAGAATTATATAGCACAGCCCTGGTGGGAGTGGCTCAGTTGATTGAGCATCACCCTATACACAAAAAAGGTTGCTAGCTTGATTCCTGGTCAGGGCACATGCCCAGGTTGCTGGCTTGATTCCCGGGGGTTGGGGGGCGTGGCACGGTCAGGAGGCAGCCTATCAATGTTTCTCTTTCACATCTATGTTTTTCTCTCTCTTCCTTTCCCTTTCTCTCTCTCTAAAATCAATCAAAACATTTTTAAAATAATTATATTGCACAAAATCTATACTAATAAAAGGGTAATATGCGAATTAGACCAGACATCTCTGGACATCCTTCCTGACAAAGCCACGGTGGCTGGGGTCAAGGCAGAGGCAGTTAGGGGTGATCAGGCCGGCAGGGGAGGGCAGTTAGGGAAGATCAGGTTGGCATAGAAGCAGTTAGGGAGAAATCAGGCCAGCAGGTGAGCAGTTAGGGTCATCAGGCCGGCAGGCAGAGGTGGTTAGGGGCGATCAGACAGGCAGGCAGGTGAGCGGTTAGGAGCCAGCGGTCCCGGATTGCGAGAGGGATGTCTGACTGCCGATTTAGGCCCGATCCTGGATTGGGCCTAAACCGGCAGTCGGACATCCCCCAAGGGGTTCCGAATTAGAGAGGGTGCAGGCCAGGCTGAGGAACCCCCCGCCCTGTGCAAGAATTTCATACACCAGGCCTCTAGTCTGTCTAATAAAATTCAGTCATTTCACTCTGAATAATACTGTTATTCAGTTGTATTTTCAACAAAGAAATAACTACTACAAAATAAATGAAAATATTTTCTAGATTCTGAATTGTATCTTATTAAGCAGAACCACATATTTCTCCAATTTTTTAATTTATGTAATGGCAATGCATCACTTTTATTTTTGCCATTACTCAGAAAAACTAGAAAAGTGTTTAATAGGATAGAATTCTATAAGACACAAAGGAAGTTGAACATGGTTAAAACAAAGTGTATTCACAGAATAAACAGTTGAAAAAGTAAAACGATGCTGGGTTCCCAGATTGGTGGTTGGCATGCATATTTAAATTGAATTTTACACAGGGTAAAAAAAAAAGAGAGAAGAGAAAATGCACTTTATTATAGCTAAGCAGAAATCATTTTTCTCTCTGACCTTGATTCCTGTGCTAAGCAGCTGATTGACTTGTGACTTGTGCTGATTGACAGGGCAGAAATGCACAGGCTTTGCAATTAGTAATTCTGAACTGCTGCTGAGTACCAAGACCTTTAATTTAAATTATGCCAGGATGCTTCAAATTTAATCATAGCCCAAGGAGTATTATGTTTTTTAATAAAATATTTCTTTCTAAATATAATCTTCTATACTATTTCAATATGAACCTAAACTTATTTTAATATTATGATTTTAAAAAATGCCCAAAATATATTTGATTTTTATGATTTTTGTTCATTTTCTTTTGTTTGCTTTAAGTTGAGTCTACACTCACACTAAACCACCATCTCTAGGAATCTGTAAAAAGTCTTAAGTGTAGCTATGTATTTTCACTGAGAAATGAATTGACTGTGAAATGTTGGCTTGTTTTTTTTGTTTGTTTTTGGTTTTTTTTTTGTTTTTGTTTTGTTTTTTACCAAAATTGACTAAGATTAAGCCAAATTACTCAAAATATTGAGGTGTTGTGACAAGCCTACAAATTTTTCACAGGAAAGAATTTAGCCTTGTGAAAGACTAAACTGCTTATAAAATATTTATATATCTTTTAAGACTTTTGAATTCAAGAAAAAAACATTAAAATGTTGAATAATTTCTCTTAGATAACTTGCAAAAGATATAGTAATAGAAACTTCTATATACTAAAGGACATTTTATTTTATTAGGTAAAAATGAAGAAGAGTTTTAAAGGATCTTTAAAAAGTTATAAAGTAAAAAAAAGTTGGAAAGTTCAAACAAAGATTTCTTTTAACATTGTTTAACTTAAAGGTAATAAGTGTAGTTTAATACAGAAAAGCACAATTCTAGTTAGCTTTTTTGTTTGATTTGTCATTAACACATCAGAAAAATCATTGAATCTCAGTGACCATTTATAACTGTACAGTATTTTTATTCTGCTCTGTGTTCTACATCACCTCCACTCCTCCTTGGGAAGCACATGTTCTCTTCTCTTTTCAGTCACTGTGAATCCTTTATACTAATATCCAGTCATTGGTTTTTTAAATTATACATGTAAATAATGAAAATGCATTTATGTAATACAAATATAATGTTCTTGAAGAATTAATTTATCAAACCTTAGAAACTATTTATAATATAAAGACAACAGCAATAACCATTCATACATAGGTTATATACATAGTAAGGTCTGGCTACTCAATGCTTTATAGACTCAGCATCCTTTCAGGAAGATTTAGGCAAGGGTTGTTTGATTAACTCAATTTGAAAGAACTTAATTCAGGCATGAGGGATCAATGTCAACAATTCCTTAATTGTCTTGAGGTTTAAAGGATTTTTTTAGAGTAATGGACTTTTAGATAAGTAATTTTCAGAAAAGTAGTTAAAGAAAAATGTCATTGTATAAGTAATAAAAGAAAATAAAATATCCACAGTTCAAACAGAACTTGAGCATTAAAAAGAAAATGAAAAATAAAGATAATTTACTTTTCTAAAGGGGACAGCTTTTATTGAATTGTCAACTAAATTCAGAGCTAAATTCTAATGGCTACAGAGTCATTGTTTATTGAAATCTAGAGAAGATTTTCCACATAAATGTCAGTTGAATTTTCTAAACCTTTTTAATTTCAAGAAATGTTTAAAAATTCAAGTTACTTTGTAATTATGCAACATGGTATTCACTGGATAAGTGAAAAGCCTTGAATTCATATATGGATCTTATAGTCAATATGAATGAATTCAGTCTATGATGCAGGTTTATAAAAGAAATGATAATTTAACTTTCAATGAATAAAAAGTTTGCTTTGTTACAGCTATACTAGTATTTTATTATTTTTCTTTTATAACTTTTAATTTTATCTTTCTCATACCTAACTTTCACCAATCAGATTACATGGAAATCAAATATTTCAGTACCATAAATATGAAATCAGAAGCTAGGATAGATTGCAATGTTTTAAATCAGTGTTCTCATTAAACCAAATATCTATCCTATATAATAAAGAGGTAATATGCAAATTGACCCTCATGCCATAATGCCATCACAAGATAAAAGAGCACAGAGAGGGTGGGGCAGCAGGGGCGGGGCCAACGGCTTCTTTGAGTGGCTTCTGCTGAGGTTTCCACAGCCCCGTGTGTGCGGCGGGGGCGGGGCCCGGTGGCCGCTCCACAT
>NW_005366834.1:1670844-1675188 GCF_000412655.1 Myotis brandtii
ATGCTGATAGCAAAACAATGTCCATTTCATGCAAGATCATCATTTATGAAGCAGCAAATAATTAACTTAATATTTGCATTTAATACACATGTTTTAAATATTATGTGATAAAAATGTGAAATACAAATAAAGTGCTTGCTCTACATAAAGCACATTGGTTGTCTCGAGTCAGAACTCTTGTACAATTAAGTTGTGAGCTGAACCAGATGCTTTTTCATAGAACCCATTTTCATGTGACAAAACAACTGACAATCTACAGTTTTCATACTTGGATACTTGGCAGGCATTTTCTCCAAAATTAATAAAGTGAGCCTGCCACTTCAAAAACAAAACCAAACAACAAAAACAACAACAACAAAAAAAAACCTGACACAATGTGTGAGACATACTAATTTGATTTTTAGGCAAATATGTGAATTATGAAAGATTGTTTCCCATCAATGAGCTTGGCAGTTTCCCAATATTTAAAGAATTTTCTGATTGAATAGATTATATTGTTTTAATATCTATATATACACTGAGTGGCCAGATTATTATGACCACCTGACGTTTGTAGGCAAATTAGCTATAATTTAGCGCTGAAGTTGCTAGATGGCCAGACCATTATAAATAGGGAAGCAGGTCGTTTACCACGACAGAAGTGAATTTTTTCTGAAGATATGGGTAAACAACGTGATTTAACAGCCTTTGAATGTGAGATATATATATAGTATAAGAGGCTAAGTGTCTGTCCTCCTGTCTGACTGGTAGCTATGACTCACACTGACCACCAGGGAGCAGACACTCAATGCAGAACTGCCGAGCTGCAGTGACTTGGCAGCAGTGGTTCTTGGGTGATGCACCCTGAAACCAGAGAGGAGGGAGCCCGATTACTCACTGGGCTGCGTGATTCCACCCTCGGCTGTGGGTTATGTTGTTGTTGGGGCACTTTTGGCCCTGAATCTAGTCTACTGCACACTTGCGTTTGCATCCCACATCCTGTACAACAGCAACTTTGCAGAGTGCTCTCTCTCACTCTGGGATCCCTCGGGGGATGTCAGAGAGCTGGTTTTGGTCCAATCCCCGTAGGCCAGCCTGAGGGACCCCCCTGCTGGAGGGACCCCACTCACTCTGCAGATGCCCTATGAGCCACAGCGCCACCCAAGGTGTAGCCAGACAGGGAGGGACCACTGGAGGTTGGCTCCGGTGCGTGTATGGCCCATTACACCCAATCTCGCCCTGCTGGCCACCTTCTAATTAATTTCCTTTCAATGTGCATGAATCCATGCATTGGGTCACTAGTTATATAATAATTTAGATAGAAAAGAGGAATATTCAAAGAAAAATACATCTATATTATGACACTAAAGCCAATGCCAAAGAAAATAAATGTTTTGTTGATTTGTGCTTGGTAAAGATACTACAGACATGTTATAAGAAAGTAAAGTTCAGCCCTAACTGGTTTGGCTCAGTGGAAATAGCATCGGCCTGCGGACTGAAGGGTCCCAGGTTTGATTCCTCAAGGGCATGTACCTTGGTTGTGGGCACATCCCCAGTAGGGGTTGTGCAGGAGGCAGCTGATCGATGTTTCTCTCTCATCGATGTTTCTAGCTCTCTATCCCTCTCCCTTCCTCTCTGTAAAAAATCAATAAAATATATTTTTAAAAAATGCTTCTTAAAAAAAAATAAAGTTCAGATAGATTAATGATATTCTTTTCCTCAAAAGTCACAACTGTAGTTAAAGAAGAAAGAAGAAATTGGGGATGTATTTCAGATCCTTAAACTTAATCTTCAGCCATGGACAAAGACAACAGTGTGGTGATGGCCAGAGGGAAAGGGGGTGGGGGCTGGGTGAAAGAAGACAAAAGGGGAGGAAATGGGGCCATCTGTAATAGTGTCAACAATAAAAGAAGAAGAAAAAAAACCTTTCCCTAATAGCAGATTATGTCAGTGCATTTTTAGATGGCTATGACTTATTTGGTTGGCTTATGTCATTAAAATTTTTCAAGGAATTTCTTAGTTGAAGTCACATCCAAATTAAGTAATAAAGTTTCAAGATCAGCTTCATTTTTACTATCTACATAACTGAGGGAAACACTGCAACTGAATATACATTTAAATTATATGTTGGCATAAGCAGGAGTAACCTTCTTAAGATACCAATCTTGTAAATGTCTGTGTGCTAAAACCATAACATAGACATATCTGCAAAAGAATTTCTTTACATTGGAATGTTTACTAATTTGCAGGTTTACTTTGTCTGCTTTCAGGGATGCAGGATAGCCAAAGGATGGTAAAAATTCTGTATACTTATGACTCTCAAATTTTATACCTGCATTTTTCACTGTATGTGCCATATATGTGCCATATGTATATGCAACTATATACATGATACTTCTCCTGTCTTCACTCAGTTTCATCGGAATATTCATTGTACTATAGCAAAAGTTGAGAATAACAGAAGTAAAAACGACTAATCATCAAAGTAGTAATTAGTAAAATCTTATTGTGTACATACCAAAAGACAGTTTGCAAACCTGGAACAGTCAAAGCAAAACAGGGAATGAGGCTTGGGAGTACATAGTTATAACACAGTCACTGTTTATTCTTCACTGTAATTGGTTACAATATTAGAATTTTCTTGAATAATAGAAAATTAATTATTCATTACCTCACATCAATCTTGAGAAACTATAAATTTCACTTGATTTCCAGAGGCACAAAAAAAAAATCACCCAGGTTAAGTTATTCTAAACAAAACTACTGGTAAGCTTTGCTTGTATGATAAAACTGGTTTTATCTGCTCAGGGAATTTTCAAGGTCAGTCTCTGTTTGCTTTTGTTGGGGGGTGGTGAAAAGGGTTAATAAAATTACACGTGTTTCATGTGTACAATTCTCTAATACATCATCTGTATATTGCAATGTGTATTTGAGGAAACAGAGGGAAGCTAGGTAGTTAAGAATCTATGTGTGGGAAGTGAGCTTTAAAATGGATGAATGTTGCTAAGACAGGCAGCTTGCAGATAACCAATTACAAAAAAGTGAGGTGAATAACCAATCCAAAGACCATTATTAAGGCAGAATTCTTTGAAAGGACCAATTAGGAGTTAGCAAGGCATGTATCTGCCCCTAGATTAAAAAGCTTCCTGAATAATCAATAGAAAACTCACAGGAGAGAATCCTGATACCTGAGGACCGAAAGTGGAGACCACATAGAAAGTGGTAGGAGAGGTGGAGGCACAAAAGGGCTGGCCAGGCGCTCACATCAACTGACGTTCCAGAAAAATACCTCATCTGTGCGGGGTTGCCATTGAGAACTCTGGGATC
Organism: Myotis brandtii; assembly: GCF_000412655.1. Lineage (NCBI taxonomy): Eukaryota > Metazoa > Chordata > Mammalia > Chiroptera > Vespertilionidae > Myotis > Myotis brandtii. The sequence goes on from NW_005366834.1 coordinate 1,674,151, forward strand.
TAATTCCTAAGCAGGGCAATGTGTTTTTTTTTCCAGTAGGATCTACCCAATACATAGTCACAAACCCAAGCAGAAAGCCAAAATGAGGAGACAAAGAAACAACCCCCAAATGAAAGAACTAGATAATTCTCCAAAAGAAGAGATAAATAAAGCAGAGTTAAGTGTAATGATGAAAAAATATATAATAATTATGAAAAAAGAACAGTCAAAAATAAAGGATGATATAACACAACACATTGGAAGAAATACACAGCAGATTAGGGGAAGCTGGAGGATTGAATAAGTGAATTAGAAGACAGGGTTGAAAAAAATCACTCAATCAGAGTACCAAAGGGGGAAAAAATACACACACAATTAAAAAAAAAAACAAAGCAGAGTTAAGAGTAATGATGGTAAAGATGCTCAACAGCATGAAAAAATATATAGTAATTATGAAAAAAGAACAATCGAAAATAAAGGATGATATAACACAACACATTGGAAGAAATACACAGCAGATTAGGGGAAGCCAAGAGGATTGAATAAGTGAATTAGAAGACAGGGTTGAAAAAAATCACTCAATCAGAGTACCAAAGGGGGAAAAAATACACACACAATTAAAAAAAAAAACAGGAGAGCAGCTTAAGGGAGCTGTGGGACAATGTGAAACGTAACAATATTAGAATAGCAGGTGTGCCAGAAGAGGCAGAAAGGGAGAAAGGGATAGAGAATGTGTTTGAAGAAATAATGGTAGAAAATTTCCCTAACCTGGTAAAGGAAAAAGCCACACAAGTCCAGGAGGCACAGAGAACCCCAAGCAAGAAGAACCCAAACAGGACCATGGCCAGACACATCATAATTAAAATGCCAAAAACTAAAGACAAAGATAGAATCTTAAAGGCAGCAAGAGAATAGAAAATTGTTACCTACAGAGGAGTTCTCATAAGACTGACACCTGATTTATCATCAGAAACTCTATAGGCCAGAAGGGAATGGCATGAGGTACTCAAGGTAATGGAAAGCAAGGATCTGAAACCAAGATTACTATATCCAGCAAGA
>NW_005366834.1:1675385-1685654 GCF_000412655.1 Myotis brandtii
TAACAAAGAAACAGAATTTCCGGAGGATGAGGCCCAGAAATCAGGATTTTAAAAAGATTCCCAGGTGATTCTAATGTGCAGCCAAGGTTGAGAACCACTGTGCTAAGGGACTGCTGTAATGAGAAGAAGAAACAGAGAGAGAAGCCTAGGCATACAGAATTAAAATGGCAATAAATAAGTACCTATCAATAATAACCCTAAAGTAAATAGATTAAATGCTCCAGTCAAAAGACATAGGATAGCTGAATGGATATGAATTGATACAAAAACATGACCCAACTATGGGCTGTCTACAAGAGACTCACCTCAAAACAAAAGATGCACACAGGATGAGAGTGAAGGGATGGGAAAAAAATTTCCATGCAAATGGAAAAGGAAAAAAAGCTGGAGTGGCAATACTAACATCCAACAACAAAAAATCAAACAACAACAAAAAAACAAAAACAAGGCTTTAAAATGAAGGCGTCACAAGAGACAACAAAGGTCACTACATAATACTAAAGGGACCTATCCAACAAGAGGATATAACCCTGGTAAACATATATGCACCCAATATAGGAGCACCTAAATATATATATTAAAAAAAATACTTCTAGAGGACTTTAATGAAGAAATCGACAACAATACAGTCATAGTAGAAGACTTTAATATTCCGTTTACTTCACTGGATAGATCTTCACTAGAGAGGAAGCCAGGCGTTGCTATGTGATGTCATTACCCGGCACCCACAGTCACCATTTCCAGGCTGGGCTGGGCTGTGGGCTGCATTTTGTGCCATGGGGTCTTGGCAGCATCAGCTATGATTTGGTGGGGTGTCACTCTGGGGTGGTAGTGGGGCTTGTGTCCCACTTGGTGAAGCTGAGTGTTGATTTGTGGGCACCACGTCTGTGGTGCCGTTTCTCTGTAAATAGCCAGTGCACGTCACGGCAGCTCCTGCATTGAGCATCTGCCTCCTATTGGTCAGTGCACATCATAGCTACCGGTCGGACAGACACTTAGCATATTAACTACATATATATGTTTTAGAAACAATTTTAATATGCAACATTGTCATTGTTATATTGCAAAATTTTACTTCAACCAGATTTAAAGTTTTCTAACTTCTATTTTACTGACACAAAAGTCAAATCAGATATTATTATTAAGAATTATACCATTTCAAAAACAGGGAGTTGAATCTTTATATATTTCAAACATACCCAAATTTAGTATAATTTTAAATAAAACATTATAATTATTATATTGTGTTAACATATAACACAATTTCAAGTTATTTGATCGAGGATATTGCATGTTGATACTGGTCTCATCATATTTCATTTTTAAGTACTGATAAAATAATCTAGAGAGCTACAAAACTGTAATTGGTTTTTATAAACAAAGGCCTGAAAAATACACTTTATATAACATCTGTCACAGATGCTCTCCTTATCTGTTTATCATTCCTTTGATTTTTTTCAAGTGCATAAGAAGTATGGTTGCACGTTTGTATTCTGTTCGTATCTAATTTCCAGTAAAGGTCAGCTTTCCCATAAAAGGAGTATATATAGTGCATAAAATGATGATCCAAGCTAGCACATCAAGAAAATAAAAGCATAAAAGAAAAGGTCATTTTCACAATTTTTTTCTTGAAGCACTCTCAAAAATATGTAGTATGAAATTTGTGAAAGTTTTCAAAAGAGAAGTTTGCATGTTGAGATCCATTTTGTCTTTCTAGTTTCTTTTCAATTACCTTTGTAGAAATTAAAAATAAATCACCCACTATTGAGTTCTTTATCTTTATGTTGGTTTGATTAAGGTCATTACCTCTGATATTTAATCAATTATCAGAGTATTAGTTGTTTAGATTGAAAATAATCATTCTTTTCTTGAAAATTGCATTTAGATTTAGTGACATTAACCATACATAAACCTATCAGCATTTCTAAGATCAGCAACAACAACAAAAAAAAACATTCATTACTTATTTAAATATTATTTAATGGAACTGTCTTATAAATCTCCTCAGGCAAAAGTGGAGGGTGCCTTTTTGCACCCTAACAGTCTACATATAATTACAAGTGGAGGGTCCAAAAAATCTTCATCTTTTTTTTTTTGAGGTGTAATGCAACTTCATCACTTTATTCAAACCTTCAAAATAGTCTTTATTCTACATTTTTAGTATAAAAAAATCCACAAGTTAAGTGCACCACAGTGTAGAGAGAGAGACATACAACGCTTAACTTCCATAACAGTCAATGGTACAGTCAAACATCACATGTACAGAACACAAAATTTAGATGAACTGAAATTATAAAAATAAAACCCAATTGCAAAAAACAAAAATTAAAATATTAAGGATCCCTGAAATATTCTTAACCCTAATGAGATTTCACTGGACTCAAGTCATTGTGTAGAGGCATTCACATGACCCCATTAACCCAGCTTAGGAATTACTGGGAGCCATGAGTGGCTGCATCAGACACTTGGACAATAAATGGTAACCAATTTTTTATCTGACAACTCCCTTTAATTTGGCTCTAAAGTCATCAGGCTTATGAAATACATCCTCCTCCTTGTCCTCCCCCACCCTCCCCCCACACACACACATTTTAAACAAACTGTTGTTTACAGTTTGTGTTGCTATCCTTTGTTCAAATAAGATGTTTTTCTGGCACCAAAGCAAATTTGGGTTTGGTTCATGTATAAAGAGACAGCCTATGAGGAGGGTCCAAAAGGCACCCTCCACTTAAGCCTGAGGAGATGCAAAAACATAAATAACGGGGTCTATGCTTTGGTCACAGACGGGGTTTCAGAGGATCCTTGTGAAAGACAAGTTAAAGATGACAGGTGGGGACAAGTGCAAGGAGAGAAGGAAATGAGTCTGACTGGCTTTCCATTATAAGACTGGCTTTCCAGTCTTCATAGTTTGACTTTCATTCAGTGAATTTATCAGGAAAGCCAATACTTATACTGGTAAGATACTGTAGTTATCAAATTAACTAAAATCATCTTATTCATGCATCTACACTAATAAAAGAGAAATATGCAAATTGGTGTCACTCTGCTATGTCCACCAGCCAATCAGATGAGTATGCAAATTAACCCAACAAAGATGACGGTTACTTTGCATATGCAGGCACGGAGTGAAGACTGAAGCAACTGAAGACTGAAGAGTCATGGCTTCTCCACTGCAGCCAGAGTGGAGAAGCCAAGCCTCCCTGCTGTGGCTGGACCAAAGGCCTGGGTCCCGGGTGCTGGAGGAAAACTGGTGCCGGCAGCCAGGGGAAGGAAGGCTCATTGCGCGAATCTTCGTGCAACAGGCCTCTAGTATATAATAATGAGTTTGAATCTGGTCTAATTTGGATGGATAACTGAATAGTGAGTGTGAGATTAACTGTTGAAAGTTTTTAGAAAAGCTATTATGTGAGTTTTTGAGTCCATAAAATACGAAAGGATTATGAGCTAGCTTCACTTTTCCTATATTTAGGACAGGACTAAAACTTGATAAAGTCTGTGGAATCAAGACAAGTAACTTCTTAGCAACATGTAGACATAGATATTGGGCAGGAATTCTCTAGCTCACAAGAAGGGAAGCACCACTGTGAAACAATATTCAGCCCTTCCCTCCTTAATCTCCTCAGCCTCTAATATATTTTCCTACCCTAACAGTCTCTACATATAATTACAATTCCTTATTTGTGTGTGTGAGTATGTATCTGCAACAAAACTGTCACCTGCTTGGGGTAGAGACCACATCTCATCCATTGTTTTATAATATAATCATATGTGTGTGTGTGTGTGTGTGTGTGTGTGTGTGTGTGTGTGTGTATTCCAAGAGGATGTTTTTAATTAATTGAATTAATAAATACATTTTAAATAGATATAATAAGGAATTACTCTATTTGAGTCAATAAAATAATAAAGCAAATATGTGAGCTCGCTTCCAAATCTCAAACATTTTAAGTGTAACAGCACAGATGGGTAATTTTAGTATGATCAATAGGCATAAAAAATAAATAGAAAAGAGATGAAAATGAACATTGTGATACATTCCATTTTATTGTTGTGCATTAATGGAGGTGTAGGAATGTGATAGGTCGAAGATTTGAGATGAATATGATAGGTAGAGAAGGAAGAACATAATCCGCAGAGGCAGGTTTGTCTGGATATTTCTGTAGTGAGTAAATAAATGTCTACACTAAACCTGTGTAAGTGCCTGTCATTACAGAGACATATTTATTTATGAAATATAATGGTTATTAGTAATACCTTGCTTAATAGAGATAATCTATTATTTCACTCTCTAGTGTATTATAGTTATTGATCATTTCACTTTGACCTTTTGAAAAACAAAAAACATAGTTAACATTTTTTCAAAAACTTACCATCATTTATCACAATAATAACCTCACCAGAAATGCATATGGACTATATTTTCCCTATGTAATGTTTTAGATCATGTTAAACAACAGGCATATGAGAGATGTTTAACGGTTTCAAATAGAAAAGATTCAATCCACAATTAGATATTACTATTAACATTAAAATGGTGAAAGTTATTTACCTAATAATAATAAGTATTGGAGATGATATGGAGCAAATGCAACTTGAAAATACAGCCCCTAAAAATATAAATTGATATAATAATTTTGCCTTTTTCATAATTGTCATATAGGTGGAATCATACAGCACATAGCTTTTACAGATTGGCTTCATTCACTTAATAATATGCATTTGAGTTCCCTCCATGTCTTTTCATAGCTTGACAGCTCAATACTTTTTACTGAACAATATCCTATTAGGTATACCACAGCTTATTTAGCCATTCACCACCATGTTGCATCCAAACATTCCTGTGAAGGTTTTTCAACTTCTTTGGATAAACACCAAGCAGCACAACAACTTTAAAAAATTATTTTCATATATTAAAATTTTATTCTTAAATTTCTCTTGAGAGAGATGCAAATTAAAACCACACAAAATATCGCCTCACACCCACCAAAATGGCTACTGTCAATAAATGAAACAGCGAGGATGTGAAGAAAATGAAACCCTCATGCACTGCTGGAATGCAGACTGGTGCAGCCACTATGAAAAACAGTATGGAGTTTCTTCAGAAAATTAAAAATGAAACTGCCATTTGATCCAGTGATCCCACTACTAGAAATATTCTAAGAATCCAGAAACTCCAATTCTAAAGAATATATGCACTCCTGTTCATAGCAGCATTATTTATAATAGCTAAAATCTGGAAACAGTCTTAATGCCCATCAGTAGATGAGTGGATAAAAAAGCAATGGCACATTGACACCATGGAATACTAAGCAGCAGTAAAAAAGAAGTGACACCATGGAATACTAAGCAGCAGTAAAAAAAGAAGGATCTCTTTCCCTTAAGGACTGCATGGAGGGACCTGGAGGCTATTATGCTAAGTGAAATAAGCCAGTCAGAGAAAAACCAATGCTATATGACCTCACATATATGTTGAATCAAATGAAAAAAAATAAACTGACAAAATAGAAACAGAGGTATGGATACATGGAACAGACTAACAGCTATCAGAGGAGAGGAGAGGGAGGGGGACTCAATGAGAGAAGGTAAAGGAATTAGTCAAAGAACATAAATGCATAACCCATGGACACAGACAAGAGTGTGATGATGTCAGGAGGTAAATGGGGGGTTGATGGCTGTGTGGAGGCAGGCAAAGGGGATGGGACATCTGTAATAGTGTCAGCAATAAAAATAAAGTAAAATAAATAAATAAAAGGTAAGGGCAGAAAAAATTTTGAAAAAAATTCTCTTGAGATAAAGTCTTTGATCCATGTGTTTGTTATTTAGAAGTGAATTGTTTGAATGATTATTTTCAATTTGTTAAGGTTTATTTTTTATTGCCTAGAATGTGGTCTGCTTTTTGGTGAATGTTACATGTGAGCTTGAGAAAAATGTGCACTATGCTATCGTTGGATGAAGTAGTCTATAGATGCCAATTACACTCACTTGATTAATGGCATTGAGTTCAACTATGTTCTTTCTGATTTTCTGCCTGCTGGATCTGTTCATTTCTGAAAGAGGGGTGTTAAAGTCTCCAATGACAAATTCCCTCAATTATTGTTAGAGTCCTTATTACTTCTTCACTTTTGAAAGATAATTTCACGAAGTCTGAAATTTTAGGTTGGTGTGTTTGTTTTTCCTCTCAGCACTAAATATTTTACTCCACTCTCCTCTTGCTTGCAACAAATAGGATGCAATTTGTATCTGTTTCATTTCTAAGTAAGATTTCCTACTTCGGGCTTCTTCTGAAGTTTTTAAATTTTTATGTTAATCTTTATAATTTTTAATTTATAAATGTTATACTGAGGTGCAGTTCTTTTAGTATTTATTCTGCTTGGTGTTTTCTCATCTTCCTGGATCTAAGATTTGGTGTCTGACATTAATTTAGGGGAAATTTTCAGTCATTATTTTTTCAAAATATTCATTCCATTTCTTTCATTTTTCTCCTTCTACTATTCCTATTACTTTTGTTACCACAGTTATCCCACAGTCCTTGGATATTCTATTCTATTTTTTTTCAGCCTTTGTTCTCCTTACTTTTGTTTTTTGAAAATTCTCAATATACCCATTAACATAGAGATTTATTTCCTCAGCCATATTCAATATAGTAATAAGCCTACCAAGTACATTCCTCATTATTGTCACCGCCTTTTTTGAATGTTTAGTATTTTTTTTCTGATTGTTTCTTAGTATTTACATTTCTCTGTTCTCATTGCTTATGTGTTCTTGCATGCTGAATAATTTCCCATTAGAGCCCTTAGCATATTAATTACAGTTGTTTAAAATTCCCAGCCTGATAATTTCAACATCCTAAATCTCTCTGATTCTAATGATTGATTTGTCTCTTCAAATTATATTTTTTGGCTTATGATACACTTCATAATATTTTTAATAGACAAATAGGATGCAATTTGTATCTGTTTCATTTCTAAGTAAGATTTCCTACTTCGGGCTTCTTCTGAAGTTTTTAAATTTTTATGTTAATCTTTATAATTTTTAATTTATAAATGTTATACTGAGGTGCAGTTCTTTTAGTATTTATTCTGCTTGGTGTTTTCTCATCTTCCTGGATCTAAGATTTGGTGTCTGACATTAATTTAGGGGAAATTTTCAGTCATTATTTTTTCAAAATATTCATTCCATTTCTTTCATTTTTCTCCTTCTACTATTCCTATTACTTTTGTTACCACAGTTATCCCACAGTCCTTGGATATTCTATTCTATTTTTTTTCAGCCTTTGTTCTCCTTACTTTTGTTTTTTGAAAATTCTCAATATACCCATTAACATAGAGATTTATTTCCTCAGCCATATTCAATATAGTAATAAGCCTACCAAGTACATTCCTCATTATTGTCACCGCCTTTTTTGAATGTTTAGTATTTTTTTTCTGATTGTTTCTTAGTATTTACATTTCTCTGTTCTCATTGCTTATGTGTTCTTGCATGCTGAATAATTTCCCATTAGAGCCCTTAGCATATTAATTACAGTTGTTTAAAATTCCCGGCCTGATAATTTCAACATCCTAAACCTCTCTGATTCTAATGATTGATTTGTCTCTTTGAATTATATTTTTTGGCTTATGATACACTTCATAATATTTTTAATAGTCATATATGATGTATTAGGTAAAAAGAACTGCTATAAATAGGCCTTATGTCATGGCCTTGTGAAGTGTGAGGGGCAGGGAAGGGTTCTATAGTCCTGTGATTAGGTCTCAGTTTTTAATGATCTGACTGGACTATGAACATCACAGGTGTTTCTCAGTCCCATCCTGCCCCCGCCATCCCAGGAAAACACGAGGACTAGAGCTGGCCAGAATTGGATTCTTCCCTTCCCCATTTAGGTCCTACTATTCCAGAAGCTCATGCTCTGGTTAGCCAGTTGAAAAGACATTTAATTCATTATATTTTAGGTACTACTGGGAAGAAAGAAAAAAAATAGACTTAATAACATATCATATTTAAAAATAAAAAAATTAATTAAAAGCATAAAATATAAGATAATAAAATTGAGTTGGAGGTGATTACTTAAGAGGTATAAAACCTCAGAATAAAATGAAATGTTTTTGAGAGAATTACACAAAACAAAACCACTAATAAAACATTTTACATGGAAAATACAATTAATATTTTAAAAATTGTTACTGATTAGAAAACATTAGGCATATTTACATATCCATCCTATCTAATAAAAGGGTAATATGCAAAATAACTGTCATTCTGTCACAAAGATGTCGGCACCTAATCCTCTCAGCCCCGCCGGAGTCTCCCAGTCCCAGGGAGTGGCTGCTGAGAACAGGCAGTATGAGTGGCCTGGCAGAATGCTTGCTTCGTCACCACAGCTTGGCGCCTAATCCTCTCAGCCCCGCCAGAGTCCCCCAATCCCAGGGGAGCGGCTGCTGAGAACAGGCAGTATAAGTGGCCTGGCAGAATGCTTGTTTCGTCACCGCAGCAATGAGGCAAGCATTCCACCCCAGCCACAGAGGGCCTCTGGGCAGTGGGCACGGAGCGGCCGGGCGGGGGAGGGGGGTCGTGGGACGGGGAAACGCTTGCATCGCCGCCCCAGCGATGAGGCAAGCATTCTGTGCCCGGCTGTGGATGGGCCTCTGGGCCGTGGAGAGCCTCTGGGCAGTGGGTGCAGAGTGGCCAGGCCCCGCAGAGAGCTACTGGCACACGGATTCGTGCGCAGGGCTACTAGTATCCATATAAAATTTATAGAAAAGATAGTGTCCATGCTCATAAAAAAAAACCCGAGGCAAGCATTCCACCCCAGCCATAGAGGGCCTCTGGGCAGCGGGCACGGAGCGGCCGGGGTTGGGGGGGTGGGCGAGAGGGGGAAACGCTTGCGTCGTTGCCCTGGCGATGAGACAAGCATTCCGTGCCCAGCTGTGGATGGGCCTCTGGGCCGTGGAGAGCCTCTGGGCAGTGGGTGCAGAGTGGCCAGGCCCCGCAGAGAGCTACTGGCACACGGATTCGTGCGCAGGGCTACTAGTATCCATATAAAATTTATAGAAAAGATAGTGTCCATGCTCATAAAAAAAACCCAAAAATTTAAAAATACAGTCGGAAATGGGATGCTGTTATTTAAAAGAAGAATCTTCCAATGATAGGAGCTTAGAATCTATCAATGCACAAAGGTTCACAAATTTAAGTAAAATAAAATGTTATCCAATTTGTAGGTAAATATTTATTTTCAAGATTTATAATCAGGCTGTAAATTGCTAAAAATCTTTTTGCAGGTCAATTTGGTAGTTCCTTATTTACCCTTGGATTAATTATTTGTCACCCAAATATGAATTTTATTTATGAAAAACCAACCAACTTTGAAAAGATACATGTGTACAGGAGTGACATTCAAAGTTGTGGATAGGAAGGTGGTTAAGTAAGATATTTAAAAAATTTCCTTTATCAATTACTGCATCATTACATTTTTATACTATACTCATTACCTTGTTTAAAAAATAAAATAGAAGTAGAAATGCAATGTGAAGAAAATCCATTTGCAATAAATGTCAGCATCTACTTTTGAAATGAATTAAAACTGTCTAAATGATTGCAAAGGGTTAATAATTAAATCAATCTGTACAAGGAGCTCTTAATTTACATTAATACCAAATTAATCAGTTACTGTGTGTCATAAAACTGTACAAAGGAATTAAAATATGGGTAAATTATTTTCAAACAGACATTCCACAGTGACAAAATGTTTCTATTTACTGTAGATAATACAGTGTGTTTTATGAATTCTTGATAAATAAAAAACTAAGAGTAGTAATAAAACTTTAAACCCCTGGAAATGAAAAACCCGGGAATACACTTATAGTAATTCTTGGTGAAATATATTAATACCAGTGACCTGGTGCACAGATTCGTGCACATTGAAAGGAAATTAATTAGAAGACGGCCATCAAGGTAGGACTGGGCGAGACGGGCCAGACATGTACTGCAGCCAACCTCCCAAAGTCCCTCCCCAGCCAGCCACACCTGGGTGGCACCATAAGGTGGAATCACATGGCTCCACAAGTAATTGGGCTCCCTCCTCTCTGGTTTCGGGGAGCATCACCCGAAAACCACCATTGCCAAGTCACTGCAGCTCAGAAGCTCATGCATTGAACTGCTGGTGGTCAGTGTGTGTCATAGGTACCAGTCAAACGGACACTTAGCATATTAGCCATATCTATATATATCTATCTATATCTATATCTATATCTATATCTATATCTATCTATATATATA
>NW_005366834.1:1686817-1690642 GCF_000412655.1 Myotis brandtii
CGTGGCTGCCGGCCGCCATCTTGGTTGGGTTAATTTGCATATAGTCGCTCTGATTGGCTGGCGGGCGTGGCTTAAGGCTTAGCAAAGGTATGGTCAATTTGCATGTTTGTCTTTTATTAGTGTAGATACTTTATTTTCACTTCTGAAGGATTTAGCATTTTTTTCTAAGCCTAAATGATTAGCTAATGTATATGCCCTGTTATTTGCTGTAAATCAGAAGTGTAATTATTATCAACTTACAAAACTATCTAATTTATACATTTGAATAGGTCATTAATTCAACATCTAATCACGATTAACATCAGGTATTTTATGGACAGAGTCATAAATCATAAGATATATTAAAATAGTTAATGGAAATAGAATTAAAGGGATTGATGAGCATGCAATAAATAGTAACAGGCTATTATTTTAATTTTAAATGTTCCCTACACACCATTACATGTTAGTTACAGTCCTAAAGTAAAATACCATGGAAAAAGATACTACTGTTAATTCTCTTTCTTCTAAAGCATGTTGAAAGTCACAAATAAAACAAAGATTCTTTAAAATACAAAATAAGATATGCAGTTTGGTTTAGAAATAGCATTCAACTGTGGCAAATATCTAGAAGATACACACATGGAAGTATAGCCCTATATTTACTGGGAAGTAAACAGATTATCTAAAAGCACAGTCTAGTCCTGGACCAAATGAGCATTTCAAATTTTCTTGGTACATAGTCATGTATCCAAATTCTCAGCTGAATTCTACTATTGTTGCTAAAAAAATTCTAACTTTTATGAAGATAAATAATCACAAATATAATGAGATATTGTACATCACTTTTTAATAATCATATATTTTATATGATTTACTTATTTTATTATAAAGATTTCCTAGGACATAAAAACACTATCCAGTAGATTTCTTAGTATGGGTATTTTGAGAGCATCTTTTTAAAAGGAGTATTTCTAATGTTTTATGACTATATACTGAAGTCACACACACCCATACTTATCTCAGACCATGCAACTGTCTGACATAAAACTTCACTAACTGAGGGTATCTTTGTCTTTTCTAACTTTATCTTGCAGGTTCAACTGTATACAGTATAACACCCTTTGACCTCAAGAGATATTCCTCTTTATTGGCATTTCTACTTTATTTTCAATTCATAACCAACTTCATTTATATTTATTTTTTTCTAATTTGTTGCACTGTTTCCTGTCTATCATTTCAGTATTTGTTTTATTGGTATACTAGAGGCCCGATGCATGAAATGTGTTCACGGGTAGGGACCTAAGCCTGGCCGGCTGTCAGGGCCGATCTGTGGGGCGATCAGGAACCCCTGCTGGCACCTGCCTTGGCCGGCCTGGGAACTGCGGACTGGGGGAAGCTCCTGCATTGAACGTATGCTCCATGGTGGTCAGTGCACATCATAGTGACTGGTCGTTCCACTGGTTGTTCCACCATTTTGTCAATTTTTCATATTAGGCTTTTATTATATAGGTTAAAATTTTACCCTCTGTCTGTCTTTTTCTTATACTTTAGTATTGATGTAAAAAGTCACACAAAAATATTGGTGTTTCCTATTTTAAACTTGGAATAGGCACATTTAAATTGTCCTATGATTTTGATAATCATTCATACTGTCTTCACCTGGCTAGGCTCTTTTTTTTTTTCACTTTTTATGGTAACATTTTAAATGCTCTTATGTTTAACCATCTTCCAATCTTACAGTTCCTTAGATTTCCACTCATACTCACAACATATGACCTCATTTAAAAAAAAATGAGGGAAAAACAAACAAATAAACAAACAAAAACCTTGCAAGCTCACTGTTTCCAATCATACAAATCTCACTAAATTTGCTCTCATCTTACTCTTTACACTCCTCTTATTAAGAAACAACTGACCTCTACCAGCAATTTGGATCCTACTCTTTCTTATTCTTCAGAAAATGGACCTTACTGGTGTCCAGTAAACCTTGACAAGTAATAGTATTAATCCTCTTATTTTCTATAAATTGTAGCATGTTTGTTTTTCTCATTATTTATTCTTTTTGTTTCTTGTATTTCTATCTTGCATTGCTTTGACAAAACATCTGCTAAAATATTAAATGGAGGCATTGCAAAATAGCAACTTACATATCTTTCTGTACTAAATGAGAATGGTTGCAATATTCACCTAGAAGGTATAAACATGTAATATATATGCATCTAACATCAGGCCTCTAAAATATATGAAGCAAACTTTGGCATAATTCAAAGGAGAGAGGATTTTAATGAGAATTGAAGACTTCACTAATTGACTTTCAATAGCACATAGAAGATAGAAAAGCAATAAGGAAATAGAAGACTTGAGTAACTCTGTAAATCAATTGTAACTAACAGCTGTGTACAGAACACTCCGCCCAACAGGAGCAGAGGACACATTTTCCTCCAGTGCACATGGCACATTCTCCAGCCTAGAGCATAGCTTTAGGCTATGAAACAAGTGCTAACATTTTCAAAACACCAATTGGGATGGATCTATTTAAAAAAGCAAATATTAAAACAAAACAAAAATTAACAAGTGTTGACAAGGATGTAGAGAAACTGGAATGCTTGTACATTACTGGTGGAAATGTAACTAGTTTAGCCTCCGTAGAAAATGGTACAGCACTTCCTCAAAAAAGTAGAGAATTACCAAATGATCCAGCGATTCCACTTCAAGGTATATAAAAAAAAAATAATGTTGGAACTCAAACAGATATTTTTAAACCAATAGTTATATCAGCATTATTCATAATGGTCAAAAGATGGAAGTAACCATCAATAAATGAGTAGATAACCAAAATATGATATATACATACTATAGCACAGTGCGCAGACTTAAAAGGGAGTGAAACTCTTATAAATTCTTCAATATAGATGACATTTGAAAATATTATGCTAAGTGAAATAAGCCAGACAAGTAAGGACAACTGGTATATAACTCAACTTATATGAAGTACCTATACATTTTTAAACAGTAAAATATAGGTTAGTGGGAACTTGGAGGAGAGGTGCTAGGGAAGTATTGTTTAATCATTACAGAGATTCTGTTTTGGGTGATAAATATGTTCTGCAGATGGATGGTGATGATGCTTGCACAATGGTATGAATGTACTTAATTCCACAGAATTGTACACTTAAACGCTTAACATGGTTAAATATATGTACATCTCACTACAACAAACTACATAAAATTAACATAAATTAGCTATCATAACCATTTATGTTCACTGCCATAAGTTAATGGGTTAGTTGGGTGCTTCTTTTGATCTGAGCTGGGATCAGTAAAGATCATTCATGCATCTGCGTTCACCTGTGGGTAAAATGGGTGAGTCTGCTTATGTGAGATGAACCTTCTCATATGTGTGAAGTTTGGCTGGGATGCTAGGCTATCACAGTATTTTATGTAATCTCTCATTTCTAGCAAGATAGTCTGGGATTTTACTCATGATGGAGCTAGGGGTCTAAAAGAAAGATTGGAAGTGTGCAATCTATGGCCTGGACTCAGAACTATCATCCTTTCTACCATATTCTGTTAGTCAAAATAATTCATGGATGGCCCAGGATCAAGATATGACAGAATGTACTCTACATTTTGAAGAGAGAAATTTTAAAATCACATTTCAGAAAGAAATATAAGAAGTGGCATAGAATTGCTATCAATATAACACAATAATAAATCATCTTTCAGTGTTTTGCTAATATATGGCTTAGCCTTAGAGTCTTGGAAAATATATCTTAAACACAGTAATATTGTCTTATATTATAAATAAATATAATATATAGATGAATATGTATTAAATAAATA
>NW_005366834.1:1690686-1692886 GCF_000412655.1 Myotis brandtii
ATTTATATAATTTATATTCTATAAGAAGTATATCATTTTCACATCACACGTTTGCACACAGAACTTATAATGTGAACCCTCTATAATTAATGCTCAAATTCTAATGCCATGCCTATTTTTAATTCATTCTGTTTTTCAGTTCATTTTACTAGATGATATTAGAGCAGAACTGAGAATTATGCTAAAGAATAAAGAGTTCCAAGAATTTGAATATATTATTTTGCTCATTTCCATGAAGTTTTTTCACCCCAATTGGTAAAAACATAATAATGCTATCATAGAAAGCTATCCATCAGTTGTCAATTTGCAACTTCAAATAGGTTTCTCCACCCTTTGAGTAACATTTGAGAAGTACATAAATTACACAGCTGATATATAACCTATTCTTTATTACATTAGAGCATCTGGCCATCAATCTACTTTCTCATTTTCAAGGAAACAATAGGAATATCAGTAATATTCAGATTTTTATCTCAGACTACTTCCATCTAATTTTAAAAGGATATTTCCCTATACTTTGAAAATTACCATAGGATGCATATGTTAACGTCTCAATTTTATATACCCTAAACTTTGATCAAAACTTATTATGTTTTTGCCCTGGCCAGTGTGGCACAGCTGGTTGGAGTGTCATCCTGTGCACTGAAAGCTGGTGGGTTTGATTCTTGGTCAGGGCACATACCCAGGTTGTGCATTTGATCCTGGTCAGCATGCGAAGAGGAGATGATAGGATCAAAGTTTTCTCTCATCTCTCTCTCTCTCTCTCTCTCTCTCTAGAAGAGGAGATGATAGGATCAAAGTTTTCTCTCTCTCTCTCTCTCTCTCTCTCCCTCCCACCCTCCCTCCCTCTCTGTAAAATCTCAATAAAACATATAAAAAGTTAAAAGTTTAAAAATCTTATGTATTCAACTGTCCTGCTCTCATATAACACAACTGCATCTGTTTCCCACGTTAATGACATTGCAATTCATGGATTCTACAAACTTTTAACCTTCTATGATATTATCTTTTCTCCCACCCATATTCAGGTTAAACATATATTTAATTATTCTTTAGTCTGTCTTATTATCCCTCACCTCTTAATCTTGGAGACTTCCCTTTTCTTTTCTCTGTCTACGCTCTCTTTTCATTAAGTTTCCTGATCTTACTGGTAAATATCTCCTGATTTTAAATGTCATTTATACATCAGTTATTCCCACTTTATCTCTCCAGTCAAGATTTGTTTTTCCTGAACACCATACTCACATATCTGTCTACTTGACATTTCTATTTGGATGAATAATAGATGTCCCAATAAACTAACACATCCAAACTGAACTTTTAAATTTCCATCCAAACCTGCTCCCTAAGCAACCATCCCCATCTCAGTGAATGATAACTATATCCTTCCATTTACCAAGGACAAATGCCTTGGAGTCATTCATAACTCTTTATTTTTTTCTCATAATCCATATATAATATATTAAGAAATATTGCTGGTTCTATCTTTACAACATATCTAGAATGAAATCACTTCTCACTGCTAGCAGCACTATTACTACTGTGGGTCAAGACATCATCAATTCTGACTTGACTTCCCTCTATAGCTTCTTAACAGGTTTAACATAATCCAGTTATTGCTCTCTTACAGTCTATTTTCAACAGAAAAATAAAAATGATTCTATTCAAATTCAAGTCATTTAGAGTCCTGCATGATCTGGCTTCAACCTTCCTTCCCCATTTTTCTACCCTTCAGGAAGAATTATTCTATTCCAGCCACCCTGTTTTCCTTATCCCTTTGTTACACCAAAGCACACTGTCACATTAGGACCTGCACAGTGGCTATTTTCATTGCCTGCAATGATCTTTTCACAGAGTTGATGATGGTAACATCTTCATTTCTCTCAATCCTTTGCTAAATAATTGCATTACAATGAAACATAATCCTACTATTTTATTTAAAGCTAGAGGCCTGGTGCATGAAATTCATGCATGGGGGGGGGTCCCCTCAGCCCAGCCTGCACCCTCTCCAATCTGGGACCAAACGGGGTATGTCCGACTGCTGGTTTAGGCTCGATCCTGGGGAACGGGCCTAAACCAGCAGTCGGACATCCCTTTCACAATCCAAGACCACTGGCTCCTATCTGCTCACCTGCCTGCCTGCCTGATCACCCCTAACTGGCTCCCCTGCCAGCCTGATCACCCCTAACCGCCTCTGCCT
>NW_005366834.1:1692983-1719627 GCF_000412655.1 Myotis brandtii
CCCAGCCGCCCCCCCCCCCGCCAGCCTGGTCGCCCCCCAACTGCCCCTCCTGCTGGCCTGGTCACCCCATGCAGCCTGATGCTCAATCGTTTGGTCATCCCTCACTAATCCCCCTGCTGGCCTGGACGCCCCACTCAGCCTGTTCGGTCATCCATTCGGTTGTTTCAGATGTGACGGCCCCTGGCTCTTTATATATATAGATAGCAAGTGCTAACTGCTCCACCCATCCCAAACTTTTAGCTTTCCCAATACTTCATTCAGTACTCTATTATGATTTTTCCTACAATATATTGCCTTCTAAAATATCGCATAATTCACTTATGTTCTGTGTTGTCTGTCCTCTTCTAAAGTGTAAATAGAATCAAGAGTGTGATCTTTGTTCTTTCATCTATTTGTATGTGTGTGTTTTTAATGACATATCTATACAAGAAATAGAACAATGTCAAAGCCAAAGTTGTAGCTCAAATAATATTTGTGAAATGAGTATTCAGATCTCAGAGCAGGGAGCATTGTCAACTTGAAATCGAAATTCAAACTTGGTGTTCCAGGGAGTTGAGACTCCATATTCAGAGGGAAAGGGGATTTGTAAGAAGGCTATTTCATGAACATTCTGGGAGGGAAAGATTGGCATTTGAATTAATTGTCACTTATGGGTAAAATGTTTTATAATTATTTTATTATAGTAAGAACACAACATGAGGTCTACCTTCTTAACAAAATTTTAATACAGTATTATTAACAATTTTGTACAGCATATCTCTAGAACTTAATCAACTTACATAATTGAAACCTTATTCTCACTGAGTTGCAATTTCAAACAATCAATTAAATGAGTAGACAAGCTATGGGATGGAAGAAAATATGTACAAACCATATGTCAGATAAAGAGTTAATTTCCAAAATGAATACATAATTCCAAAATATCAACAGTAAAAACAATAATAATAACCTGATAAAAAATTGGGCTAAAGAGTTGAATAGTGATTTCTCCAAATAAAATATACAAATGATATAGTGCTGTTGATGAGATAAAGCAGATATTTAGCCACATTCATGGGCTCTAGCCACACATGACAGTACTTTCTGCCATCCACAGTGTGGCAACCAAAAATGTTTCCAGAAATTTTCAAATATCCTTTGGGGACTTGTCAAAAACATGCCTCTCCCTGTTGAGAACCACTGTAGTAAACTAAAATGGGACAGAATAAAGACTCCAAAAATAAACCCACACCTTTATGGTAAATTAATACTTTAAAAAAGAGGCAAGAACATGCAATGGGGTAAAGATAGTCTATTCAATAAATGGTGTGGGGAAAATTGGACAGATATGTGTAAAAGAAAATGAAACTAGATCACCTTCTTACACCATACAAAAGAATAAACTCAAATTAGATTAAAGTCTTAAATGTTAGCCTTGAAACCATAAATATCCTAGTAGAAAACATGGGGAGTAAAATCTTGGACATTTCAAGTAGCAAATTTTTTTTCTACTACATCTCCTAAGTCAAGGAAAACAAAAGAAAAAAAATAAACAAATGGGAATACATCAAGCTAAAAAGTTTTTTCACAGCAAAAGAAACCATCAACAAAATAAAAAGACAACATACTAACTGGGAAAAATATTTGCCAATAATACATTTGATAAAGCGTTAATATCCATAATTTATAAAGAACTTATACAACACCCCAAACAGAAACAATTCAATTTTAAAAACTGGGCAAAGGACCTGGATAGACATTTCTCCAAAGAGGACATACAGATGGCCAATAGACATATGAAAAGATGCTCACTGTCATTCATCATCAAAGGAATGCAAATTAAAATCACAATGAGATATTGCCTCACACCTGTCAAAGTAGTTATCAATAAATCAACAAATAATAGTGTTGGTGATGATGTGGAGAAAAGGGAACCTTCATGCAAGTTTGGTAGGACTGTAGATTAGTGCAACCACTGTGGAAAACAGTATGTAATTGCCTCAAAAAAAAAAAGAAAATGGAACTTTGGGGGGGGGGCCAATTGGGGAAAAAGGAGACATATGTAAAACTTTAGACAATAAATAAATAAAAAATAAACAAAATAAAAAATAAAGAGAAAAAAAAAAGAACATGGAACTTTCATATGACCCAGCTATAACATTTCTGGGAATGTATCTTAAGAAAACTGAAACACCAATTTAAAAGAATTTACATACCCCTACATTCATCTCAGCATTATTTACAATAGCCAAGATTTGGAAGCAGCCCAAGTGCCCATCAGTAGATGAGTGGGTATAAAAGCTGTGGTACATTTACACAGTGGAATACTACTCAGCTGTAAAAAAAAAGGGGGGGGGGAAATATTACCCTTTGCAACAACATGGATGAACCTAGAGTGTATTTTGCTAAGTGAAATAGCCATATGATTTCACTTACACACTGAGTGGCCAGGTTATTATGACCACCCCCTCAGTACTTCATTGGGCCACCTTTTACCTTCAATACTGCAGCGATTCTTCTTGGCATTGACTCCACGAGATGTTGAAAGGTGATGCGAAGAATCTGACACCAGCTGATATATAGCACTGTCCAGTTCTGTGAGATTTGATGGTTGTGGAACCAGCTGCCTGATGGCTCTTTTAACTTCGTCCCACAAATGCTCAATTGGATTGAGATCTTGTGGGTGATTGGGGGGGCCACCTAAGCAAGGTAAAGTCTCCCTCATGTTCTTGAAACCACTCCTGCACAATACGGGCATCATGGCATGGCGCATTGTCTTTTTGGAAGAAGCCATCTCCATTGGGATACGCCATCAATATGATAGGATGAACTTGATCAGCAACTATACTTAGGTATGTTGTGCTATTCAGACATTGTTCCACACGAATTAAAGGGCCCAAATCATGCCAGGAAAACATGCCCCAAACCATAACACTGCCCCCACCAGCTTGAAGGGTTGTACTCATGCATGTGGGGTGAATGCTTTCATGCTATTTCCGCCCAATTCTCACTCTGCCATCTGCATGATGCAACTGGAAACGTGATTCATCGGATTACATGACTTTTTTCCAATGCTCGACTGTCCAGTCCTTGTGTTCCTGTGAGAATTGGAGATGTTTGATCTTGGTAACTGCAGACAGCAAAGGTGTTCGAACAGGCCTTCTGCTTCCATATCCCATACAATGCAGTGTACGGCTAATTTGCCTACAAACGTCAGGCGGTCATAATAATCTGGCCACTCAGTGTATGTGGAGTCTAATGAACAAAATATACTAACAAATAAAATAGACCCATACTCATAGATACAGAGAACAGACTGACAGCTGTCAGGGAGGAGGAGTTTTGGGGGGCTAGGTGGAAAAGGTGAAAGTATTAAGCAAAATAAAAAGCAAACTCATAGAAACAGACAACAGTATGGTGATTACCAGAGTAAAAGGGGGGTAAATGGAGTTAGAAGAGGGTAAAGGTGGGATAAATGGTAATAGAAGGAGATTTGCTTGGGGTTGTGAACACACAATACAATATACAGATGATGTATTATAGAATCGTACACCTGAAACTATATAATTTCATTAAACAAATACAACTTTTTAAAATCTTCTCCCCTAACAAATGTCACTAGTAATCCTAAACTGTAATATTTTCAACCCTTTCATTAAAAGTGTTATAGTGGTGAGAAAAAGCTTTCAGCCTTGAATAATCCCCATGACTACTAATCAGTATGGATTTTCCCCCGACATTGTTATTTAATTTAAGGATTCTGAACAAAGTGCCTGAAACAACTTTCTTGCAAAATCAATTTGGTAAGAATAAAATCCACAAAATATACTTCAAAATGAAAATTATAAAACAGTGCTTTCCTCCTGACTGCATTCAGCAATAAAATATTAAATGGAATATTAAGAACAACAATTAAAGAGCTTAGCTTTTAAGCTGTCTGGTGGTGTGTAAGATTCAGTTCTTTATTGGCTATTAGAAAAATTACCAAAGATTACTTTCGTTGTTCTAAGCGAATATAAGAATCGCCTGCTCAGCAGTAGTGACAGGAAGTACTTAATGAGGACTAAAAGTTCTTACATTTTCATTTTGGAAAAATTATTTTACAATTTTTAGAGTTGAGTTCATTTACTTTGAATAAAATAAAAATGGTTGATAGTCTTTTATTTAAAAGAAATCTTTACAACTAATTTGTTGTTAACTCTGATAGTCAATCACATTATGCTTTTCCACTTAAATGAATATTTATATGAAATAAATCCATAGATGATAAAGTATATTGTAAGATAAACACCGCTGTTTTAAAATGAATGCAATCTATAAGAAATAGCAATGCATTATAAAACAAACTATATAGTTTTTCTCTCCATTAAGAAAGAATTTAGAATGTGTTTTTAATAAAATATATACTTTAAGAGAAAGAAATGATTAAAGGGGAAGCCCATTAACAACAGGTTGCTTAGGTATACAACTTGGGAGTATAACAGAATATGAAATGAGGAGAAATAAATTCCCCTTATTTTTAATGCAAACTGCTGGCTGAATGTGCTGCAACATGTACACAGTTTTATTTCAGTCTGTATGAGTCCTTTCTCTTATTTAGCAATCTTAACTCTTCAGAAAATAGCATGCTATTCTGTGGTAACACAGCCTCTCCTTTTTCTGTCTCATAGAGAGCTCCGTATCAAGGTGATAAGGCTATTGAGTGCTTTGATAGCCTAGGAAATAAGAGGAGGTATAATCGCGGCCCTCCAGGAGTGATGTGGTAAAAGAACTTCTACTACATCAGCCCCACTGGATGTACTTCACTAGATTCTTGTTTCAATGAGGTCAGACAACAGTAATTTGTTATGTGGGTCATGGCAGAATCCTTCTTCTAAACACTACAAAGAATGACTCCTTTGTCAATATAAATACATTCTAATGCATTGAATCTCCCTGTATGCTGCATTACACATTTGAAAGCTATTGTGCCAAATTCTGCCACTCAGTGTTATAATACCTTTTCATCTTGCCTTTTCCCCTCACTTTATAATAGAAGAGAATAAAACACACACAAGTAAAAGGTAAAGTAAAAAGTGAAGCTCATTTTCATTTTTTAATCTTTTACTTTTCAGACCTTATCAAGAATGAATAGAAGAATGGGCATGCTAATGAATGCATTTCCGAGATATGGATATAATACAACAGAAATACTACATCAATAATTCAGCTCATTCATATTTGTATATTCCCACAAAATTTGTTTCTGTAAATTTGAGTATTTCTTCCTTATTTTAATAAATATGCACCTTTGAAATATACAAAAACTGAAAGAGATATTTCAGCTAAAATTTATAAACTGATACAATAGAATAAATAGTGATTTCTGAAGTATCTGGTTCAATAATAATATGTCTTTCAATTATTATTTTCATTATTCAAAATCTATTTTTAGAATTCTTTTAATTTCTGAAATTGTAGATTCAAATATTATAAAAATCGAGTGAGTTAACCTTAAAAACTAGGATGCACACTATGATAAAAAAAAAACTTTTGTTATACATGTTCTCAGTTTCTGTTTTTCTCATCTCTTCATAAAACAAAGAGAAATAACTTGGAGATTTCTAGTATCTCCAACTACTAACTTATTTTATGTTACTTGTTGTCTATACTATCTTCACTTAATAAATCTGTACATTTACTCCTCCTCCATTCTCAAAAAGTGAGTATAAATAGGCTAACAGACAACCCAGAATGGATAATGGACTGGTTAGAAATGTTGGGCCTCAAACTGGTATATATTATTCTACTTTGTTCTGAGAAAAGAAGATTTAGGATCAAAAAGTTAGGTTTTCAAGTGTTTCTGTGTTGTAGCTTTGAGAAGAAGGTCATCTCAGACAAACTGTAAAAGTGCTTCTTCAAAAACTTATAAAGACAGATTTAAAAATAAAGACAACCCTATTTTCAATTGATCATAATGCCCAGAGGCAAAACAAACAAACAAAAAAACCAGACAAGATACTAAACAAAGGACATTTGCCATTTTAAGATTCAAAGATATTGTACTCTTCTTGTTCTCTGAAACCTATACTAAATTTTAAAAGATGTAGTTTTAGCAGGTATATTTTACAAGTTTGAACTTGAAAACTTATCTCCAATTTCAAAATGTTCATTGATAATAAGCTTTGCAATACAATTATACATATTATTAAGTAGCTAATTTTCTGATGTTGTGCAATGTAGGTTAATAAGCAAAGTGTTCTGCATTGGTGGTACTCACATTTTGACACTGTTGAATATTTGAAAATAACTTTTAATAATAACACAACATCACAACTTTGTGACATAAAATTGTGACATAAGGAGTCTACTCTGACATAATTATTATTTTTTATTACATGTAGAGATTTCCTTAAAGGCTCAGTTTTTGCAAATGAGACAAATAGAATAATAGTGATAAATGGTGTTTCTGAAGTGTTTGGATTTATTAACATTCTAATTGGTTGATGGTTAGAGGAAGTAGAAAGTAGAACCAGTAACAATTTAAAATATACCAACAAAATCTATAACTAGGGTGGAAGAGGGTGGAAGCACTCCAGTATCCATCTTTTTTCTTTTCTTTTCTTTTCTTTTCTTTTTTCTCTCTTTTCTTTTCTTTTCTTTCTTTCTTTTTTTTTTTTTTTAGATTTAGTTGAAGGGATTTGCTTAATTACTTAACTGAAAACCAAGAAAGGGAGGAGGTATATTTCTTAGGAAAAGAGAAAATGCTAAATCTTTTCACCATAGAATAATGGTATCAATATTTTTGATGGAACTATTTTTCTTTTTTAAGTGAAATATTATATAAAAGTTTCTATAAATATTGAATATTTTTAAGATACCACATAAAGAGAAATAAATCTTCATTATTTTTCCAGTTAAAAATAGTTTCTTCTCAAGTTAGGAAAACTACCAAGGTTGTGTGTTACAATGGAAATGCAGATTTTAACATCATATTTGGCCAGAAGCACTTCCTTTGATTCTAATTAGCTAAGTGAATGTACTTACTGGCAGAATTCAGGATTCTGAGACATCACATGAGTTTTATTCCAAGACACACTTTCAGTTACATGCTTTTCCCTGCCTTTCTCGTTCTCTTTCTTCTTGGCAGATAAAATGAAACAACTTACATTTTATTCCCTTGAAGAAGCTACTCCTCGTGGCTTTTTGGCTTTTTCTCAGATTTATTAGGTAGATACGGGTTATTCGTTCTCTTGTCTTTTCTATTTTCTCTTACGGCACATAAAGTTGGACGCTATTGAAATTTAGATCCTGTTGAATTATCATGGAATTAACTTTACCCTCTCATAGTTTGAAGTTTCTTTTCTTTTAACATGAAGAGAAATTACATGTTAATACTTGCCACTCCCTAAAGCTTATATAATAACGTATTTTAATTCTTTTTAAAGAAAATATTTAATGCTTTCACACTTTTACTTGACTTTTAACAATTACATTGATTTTCATTCCGTGGATTGAATTCTCTTAAGCTGCTGAATCAATCTTGTGAAAGGGATTTTCATAATTATATGTGGAGAATAATCTTCTTTAAATTTTAGGAATAATCTAATCACTAGGAATTGGAATATGAATGCTACATATTGATTTAGTCAGCAACATGGGCACTGTAATATCAGTTTCAGACTGAAGGTGGAATAGAGCACTGAAATGGGGACTGAAAATCTCAAAATAATATAGAATTCATCATGATAAATTTTTAGCTCACAGAGTAGTTTTGGTAGTAGCCAAATAGACTTCATTAGCTTGATAGTATATTGCTTCTAAAATATTCTTCAGATGGTTTGAGAACATCTTTTTATTTGATTAAAAAATTATAAAAGCTTTGGAGGTATTTCATCCCTGATCATTTCCCCCCGTGCTGATTAAGAAATTTGCAGATTAGGATTTCTTGTGCCAAGAATTCACACTCAGAGGATGCAAAACCCAGGCATTATTTTAATAGTAGCTGGAAGTTCTGCCTACAATCTAACTTGAAAATCTTTAAACTTTGTCTTTATATAGACATTCAACTGTATAGCATTTAATATTTTCTTTTTAAAAAATAACACTAAAATATTTTCAAATATGAACATGGATATATTGCATTTTGTGACCTGCTAAAGTCTGGCATCACTGCATGCATCTACTGGGTATTGATAGTAATTTTTCTTTTATGACTGTTCATACACTTTGTATATCAGAATTATATTTTTAAATATAAACTTTTGCATTTAATAAGGGGCTTTGCTATTTGGTGAACATTATCAATATATTCCATCTTATCTTTTTTAGTGTTAATTTGTATCATATAGTAAGAAGAAAGTAACATTAGCTCTTCACACAAAAACACTCTCCAATGCATAATTTTTTAAAAGACATGCTTTCTTAGTTAAATATAGTATCTCTATTATCATGTTACTCACAAAATAACAGATATCCTTTTATTAAAACATTAATTCTTCTCAAATAAAATTAATCTCAACCTGAGATTCTTTAAAGAACATAGAATTTGCAAGTTCCTAAACATAAAAGTCTATATGGAAATATAGAAATAGCAGAACAGATGTATATTATGGCACCGCAATATAGGTGTTTGGTGTCTGGGTGTGGTGCATGTATTTTTTTGTTTATTTGCTCATTTTGTATCTGCCAGGGAAGCTTTGAAATAACCTTTACAGGTAGTGTTTTATAATGTAGAGTGAGTTCTCTTTTCTGAAAGTTTAATATATGCAGTGCACATTTTATATCTATGGATTTTATTTCTGATATTATTATTTTCAATAGAGATTACTCATTAATCTCTCAGATTATGATAAAGTTATAATTATTAACAGGAATCTAAGATGGAAACAGTGGCATTAACTCACGGGTATAAGAAAAAACCTAGATAAGTTAATTATATATATATTATTTAGCTCTAATTCCATTTTCCTGTGGATTAAAATGAGAGTGACCCCCACGCAACACACACAAGCAAATAAATATGAATAAATTTTAAAAATCGTCTGGCCATGCTTTAGTTGATATAACTTATGCATATGAGAGCCACTTGAAAAATTAATTAAGATTGATTTTGAGTTTGATTTCTTGATAAAAATAAATATATTTGAATTGAAATAACTATAAAATTCATAGAAGTATTGATAGAAAGGCAGAAAAGTTGATCAATACTTCAAAGGAGATATTAAATTAATATATCATAGAAAACACATACAAATAAAATAACACTAAATGTGGCCAAAATTTAGCAAGTTTTGAAAACTTCCAGGCTATCACATAAATGTTTAGCTTTGTAACACCACTCAGCACTGTAGTGGCGATTATTCTCTCTAGATACTGATAAATGAATTTTGTCTTCACTCAATCTCTAAACCACTCTTATTTAAATAGACACAATAAACATTAATAAAATCAAAAGATGTGTGTTACATCATGGTCACTATAGAGAAAATTATAGTTCTATAAAAAAAATGATGTTTTGGGAGCAGGAACCATAGTTTAACCTACAATAAATCACAAGAGACTAACAGTCTCACACATAGTAAGCCTCACAGTTATCTGTTTAGTACAAAATTACAATAAATTAAAAATAGCAAAGATCTAATATTGTAACTATTCCATGAAATGAGCTCTCTGCATAAATGTTTCCTAGGCATGCCTCACTCTTATACAGCAATTTAGATATTACTTATCACTAATATTAAGCCACTACACATTTTTTCCTAAGAAAATGAAATCATATAAGAATAGCCTGAACTGCTACTGTGCTTTGTGTTCAGTTTCATTTGTAGTTTGAGTATCGTGTATGCATGGACCATCCTGAAATGACAATCTTCATAGTAAATGTTACATTTGTTGCCCTTCAATTCTTCCGGTTGAGACAAGTACCATTTTTCCCTAGAAATAACTATCCCATGAGTTGATTATTAGATAATCTTATTGGTTATATATGAACAATTATCTCTTAAATTCATTAATGCCAGAAGTTCTCCTTCTCCTTGACCTTAAGCTGATGTTTATCTCATACAGGAAAGCCACCCAGACAAACCCAGTGGAGTATCTGATTATAATAATCATCAGTAGAAGAAGAAGATAATTATAAAATCCTCCTGTTTCAAGCCTCTCCTAACCTACTGTTGCAGACTTAACACTCTTCTTACCTTTTCCATGTTTTCCAGTTATCTTCTTTTTCCACAATACTTATCAAATCATTTTTGTATCTATAATTCAATGTCTAGTATTAAATAGCCATACTCATCTGCTTAAAATTTATATTTACAAGCCATAAAATCAATTTAACTCAGTTCAACAACTATTATGTGTGTTCTTACATATTGTTACTTTCACAGGAAATCTGTCCATATCCTCAGGTTATGTTAGGTTCCCTGTTTCTAGTTATTTTAATTTAATAATAAATGTAAAAGGATTAGATTTAACATTTATTATAAACATCTTAAGCACCAGGAAAATTTTTAGATGATTTTTGTAACTTTCCCTAAGCTCATGAATTTTATACTAGAATGCCTATCTATTTAATAAGTGATAATAGGAAAAGTGTTTTCTGAAATTTACCATAAGTTCTAAATGTTATTTTAATGGCCATAATAAGAAATACCTTTCTCTCATTAAAACAGAACAAACAGAAAAACAGAACACCAGAGTCTCTTGAAAAATGAACTCTGTAAGAACAGAGACAGAAGCCCAAGGTAGGACTCACAGGAGCCTGACTAAGTCTTTTTCAAGGACAGACTCTTCGTCACTGTGACAATCATTCAGCCCTGGGAGGAAAATATCTCATAATAATGTTCAAGATGGTTTCAGGAAATTTGTTTCCTCACAATCTTAATACTCCAGTCAATGAACAGTCCCCCAAAGCCTCATCAATAATGGCAGAAATGTCTACACATTTATCTGAGATTTACTTCCAGATCACGAGCACATTTGTATCTTTCTAAGCGACATACTAATAGAGAGACCATAATCACATATTTAACAGAGAGCTGGGTTGAGAATCATTTGTAAATTTTTTTCATTATATTTATTTTCAACTCTATGGTAAAATTAAGGGATTGAGGGAGCAAGCAGTGACTTATTCATGAGGCAAAGACTTCTTTTATTCTCCAGTGTAAACCAAATGAGAGAATTGCTTTCTCGGCAGTTCAGTGAACTGAAGGTCACCATCAATTCTGTTCATTCTTGTTGCAAGTGACTCCACTGCTTGTAAATAATTCATGATACTATGTTATAAATAACATTTTATCTAAAAGAAAACCATGACTGGGTTTACTAAGTGTTTCTTTAATTTTTAGAAATATATCAACTCAAATAGCTTCCACCTTTGCATACAGCTTTAGCTTAGTCTCATAAAAATTCCTTTCTGAATCTTCACTATGAAAAAGATGAGATGTTCTACTGTTGAAATATAGAGAACTGTTAGTCTATAGGGCAATACAACCCTTCACAGCTGTTTGTAAGCTTCCCACCAGAGGAGGAGAAACTTGCTGAACACCAGGAATCAGATCATATAAGGAATTGAAACTGTCCTAAGGACACCCTACTGCACACCTGCATTCCATCGCATTCCAAGCCCACCAGCTCAGGCCCTAGACCCAGTGATGACAAGAGCTTCCCATCAGTGACTGCATGAAAGGATGAAACTCCAGGTCCTGGGTGCTGCCATCCAGTCCATCATCAGCACAATGTCCCCTTGTCTTGGTACTGCAGCCCTTCCTTTTGGTTTTCCCATCCCCCATCCCTTTTCCTTAAATAAATTCAATTTTTCTTTATCCACCTTCTGAGATGGCTATTTAGCCTGCCTATGTACCACCATGTTAACTTTTCAAGAACTAATTGCATCAATGAAACTGAGTGTAATTCCAGCTTTTAATTTTAAAGATTTCCCAAGGAGAGGCAATGTCATGCATGGATTATTTATCTGAATAATAGAAACAGTATGATGGGTTATAAAAATAGATTAAAGACTAAGTTGCATAAAGTAAACATTGAGAAAGTAACCCACACGCTGCCTCCAAAACTTGGTATTTTTCCCCTTTCAAAACACTGAATAAGAAGATTTTGGAAAAAATGTTTAATTTTTTTGTTTTTTCCTTTCTATTAAAGTGAAGTTTTCAAAGTGTTCCTAAACTTTGCAGTAAAATATTTTGCCATACAAATCATATCTCTTTTTATTAGACAAATATAAATACCACATTCATAAATAATAAAATAATTAATTTATAGTTTTCTACTTTGAAAATTATTTTGAAAAATATTCTAAAAATATTACACCAAATTTTGCATTTTGGCATTCATATAACTGGTTTTTCTCAATTCATCATTATTTAAAATGAGGGAGGTTCATGATAATTCAGAGTTATCCAGAAAAAAAAAGAATATTTAAAGGAATAATTCCATTTAACTGCATTTATATTTATTATCTACTTCATTATATGAGATATTTTAAATTTAAATATCATAGTTTGTTAAAAGATTTGAAATTGCAAATATGTGCCTATTAAGATAATTTTTTTTCACATTTCTGTATGGTCAGGGCTTTCTGTGAAAAAAAAAAAAAAAACCAAAATAAAAAATTGGCAACCTAGATTAAGAAATATTGAATGGCAAAGTTTCCTTGAAGGTAGAGGTTGTATATTTCCCTAGAGCCATTTGATCACATTCTAATGACAACAGAGTTGAAACCGTTTGTTTACTTACAAAGCAATCTTTCTGTTCTCCCCTAGAGCCAAATGCTCCCACCAAAGAGTAATAAAGGCCACTTTCATTCTCTCCTGATAGCTACTGTTCAAGACACCAAGATTCATAATTTCAGGTTTCCTCTGTGATACAGAATTTCCTTGTATGTTCACATTTAGTATCAGTTTCCCATACTCTAATTCCTCAAGGGCAACGTGGAATATATCCCATTTACTTACTTCTTCAATTTCATTCACTGAAGTTTTTCTTAGTTTTTTTTTTCTCTCTTTTACATTTTGAACATATTTTCTTCAATTTTTACTCTTTTGGTTGCTAACATAAAGAATATGTACTTTTAACATGAAATTCCACTCGTTCATGTTGGCATATAGGAAAGCAACTGAATTTTGTATAACTTTGTATCCTTCAACATTGTTAGAAATACTTATTATTTCAAAGAAGTAAATAAATGGACAGACATTCTATGTTTAATGATTAGAAAATTGTTATTATTAGAATGTGGACAAACTCATTCTAAAGGTTATGTAGAGAGCCAAAAGACCCACAATAACCAACATAATATTGAAGGAAAAAAATCAAAGTTGGAGGACTGACACCACCCAGCTTGAACACTATAAAGCTATAGTAATCAGGAAACAGTGGAAAAGAACACACAACTAATCAATAGAACAGAATGGAGAGCCCTAAAATAGAGCCACATAAATATAATGAAATATTTTTTTACAAAGGAGCAAAGGCAATACAATGAAGAAAACATAGTCCTTTCAACATATGGTGCTGGAGCAACTGGATATTCACATGACAAAAATGAATCTAGATGCAGACCTTAACTCCCTCACCAAAAATTAAGTCAAAATGGATCATAGAAGAGTCAAGATGGCAGGGGAGTGGGTGGAAGTTACACTCATCTCCTCCCAGGACCAAACAGAAATTACACCTAAAATGTAGAACAAACAACCTGAATAAATGACTGAAGACTAACGGAACAGAAATTTATAACTAAGGATCTACAGAAGAAGCCACATCCAGACAGAAAAGGGCTGGCCCTGTACCCATATGCAGTGGTTAAGAATCAGGAGGGGGGTATATCAGCAGCAAAGATTCCCCTCTGAGGAGCTAGGGGATTCAACTCCATACCCGGCTCCCCAGCCCAGAGCACCAGCGCCAGGAAGAGGTGCCCACATAATATCTGACTGTGAAAATCAGCAGGAATTCAGTACACCAGGGTGATACTGACGTCTCTGATAAACCTAGGCACCCTATCAAGGCTCTAGTACACAAAATCTTGTTTGCAGACACTCCCTTGGGCTCCAGGCTCCAGCATAGGAAAGATGGCTCAGAGCAAACTGGAGTCACACAGAGTGAGAATGGGTTGTGTGGCTTCAGGGAGAATGCTGAAAGGACAGCTACAAAGTTCCTTGTGCTGAGTCTCTCTCCCACACTGTCTCCACTGAGTTCTGTGGTTCTGGGGTCATTTTCTCCCACCCAAACCTCCACACCACCAAATGCCAGCCTGGTGCCTCTCCTCACAGGAGATACACTAGCCTCACGCTTCCACTCTTGTGGCCCTGCCATGCTGAGCTTGCTCCCTGCGGAGGAGTCAGCTGGCTACAGCCAGCCTTGGCTCGAGGTGCAGACTTTCTTGGAAGAATCTCAAGGAGGTCCAGGCAGACTCAGAGAGAGGCAGAGATCACAGGGAGGGACTGTGTGTAGCTCTAGGGAGAGGGCCATATTTTCCTCACATTCCCAACCAGCACCAGCACTGCCACTCCTGTGCAGAGCCTTCCTCTGCATTGCCAAATCTTGGTCTATTTTGGCGTGGTGAAATCTGTTGGCATAACCCTGATGACTCCCTGAGACCCCACCCATTCAGCCCCAGGGCAGGTGCCAGCTGGCCTTGGTGTATGAGACATTTGCTGAATGGCACCAGATGTGACATTGGAGACGAATGTGAATCTGTATAAACCTGGTGAACACTATTTGCCCATACCTGGTGACTCCCTGAGAAGTTAGGTCACACAATGAAGATTCCTTCTTGTTGATCTATTTGTTTCATTGGTTTTTAAGTATTGCTAAATGGATATCACAGTCTCTTCTCTCTTAGATTATTCTAAACTAAATTCTCAAATAAGCTCCTGAAAATAGGTACAAGAGTGATAAATGTACCATGTGCTTACTTGCCTAAAAATGTCTTTTGTGCTCTAGATTAACTGCTCAATTGTATATACTATACCAGTGGTCGGCAAACTGCGGCTCCTGAGCCACATGTGGCTCTTTGGCCCCTTGAGTGTGGCTCTTCCACAAAATACTGACTTCTGCGCATGGGCCATGAAGTTTCAATCACACCCCACACGTGGTATTTTGTGGAAGAGCCACACTCAAGGGGCCAAAGAGCTGCATGTGGCTCGCGAGCCACAGTTTGCTGGCCACTGGACTATAATCAGTTTGTTGTTACTGTGTTTCATTTGGCCTTTCTCATTTATGCTTGCTTTATCTTGATTGCCTGATCTTATTAATTTCTCAAGGAATTGAAAGCTGTGCAATTTTGCTTTGTTGCTATATATTCAAACAAATAGCTTTAGATTTTTTAAAGATATTTGTTCAATTTATTAAGAAAATACTTGTCGTTCCTTTCAATGATTTAGTCTATGTGTTTCGATAGGTCGAAAAAAAATACTAAATGATATAGTTGTATATTTTCAGGCCATCAATTAATCTTTGTTCTTGTTCTAGTCACCCACTTTCCCTGTCTGGCTTCTCTGAATTCACCAGATCCCCCTTTTAGTTTCATAGAGATTAGCAGCCGTCTCCTGTTAAAGAAGGGTTCTTAGGAGAAAATCAGAGCTGCCATCGTTCCACCTCTACAATCCTAAAACACAATCCTATAAATTTTGTCTTGTAGAAATTTCTGTAGACTCTAAATAGTTTAAAATCTCTAAGAATATGTTCAAGGGTAAGACGCTATCTTTGTATTTTTTAGCCTTGCTTAATATGCAGAAGAAAGCTTTTAAATATCTATAAACTTTAGGATGAAATATGAGTGGTGTGTGTGTGAGTGCACATTTGTTATTTCTGACCATTTAATGCAAAGAACAACTGGAACATTTCACCCAATTCTAGTCAAAGACTGCTAATTCAGATATATTTGTATTTTTAAATATATTTCTCTACTTAAAATAAACCATTTTCATAAATCACCTCTAAATTTACATGGATTATATATAATAAGTATTCAATGACCAAAAGATGCTGAAAAGAGAAGTTTATTTCCTTGATAGGAGAAAAAAAAGTTAAACTTTTTACATTTTCACATCTATAGGCAACACGAGAGTAGTTGCAGGGAGGAGGAAAGCAAATTGACTTTCATTGACCAAAACGTGATCTTTGTCAGCAATCTCACTGTGGTTTTCGACAGTAGATTGTGACCTTCCAGAACATTATCTTGCAAAATATTTCAACTGGTTGTTTTCTGTGTGTGTGTTTTTTACTTTCACTTCAGAAAAAAGTATGATCCAACTGACAGTAATAAAATAAAATCTGTAAAACGAACAGTGCCTATTTGATCTTAAGTAAAGATTGTATTAGCTGAACAGTGAGTTGGTTCACTGGGAGATGCAATTTATCATTTATCTTGAAAGGTTAAAAACAGGCAACTATATATAAATGTGAAAGAAGAAATATTTGGTTGGAAATTCATAGCAAAATTCAACTCTTTGAATTTGCTCTCAAAGAGGAAAAAAATGATGTGGTGCATTTAAATGTCAGCAGAGTTAAAATTACTGAATATTTTTGTGTTCATATCACAGGAAAAGTTGAAATAATGTATTCTGCTGAATAATAACATATTTGAATTATAAATTCTGAATACTGTACTTGGATTTTAAGCAGTGATGTGTTGCTAAAGGTCTAAACATTGGATCTCCCTGTAGAGGTAGGAAAAAGCCTTGATAGACGGGTTTGCCAACTTTTATGATGAAAATACTCTGTGGATGACTTTGTTAGGAGCAGAAATACAATAGTGTGGACGAGCTCTAGTTATAAGATATGTTAATTCTGCTCTGTTAACTGTGATTGTTCTCTTCTGATTAGAGA
Organism: Myotis brandtii; assembly: GCF_000412655.1. Lineage (NCBI taxonomy): Eukaryota > Metazoa > Chordata > Mammalia > Chiroptera > Vespertilionidae > Myotis > Myotis brandtii. The sequence continues at coordinate 1,709,787 of NW_005366834.1, forward strand.
AAGCACATTCTAACCTGACCAAGAGTTGCACGCCCTGGGACATGGGAGTTAACCTCGGAATGCAGTCATACTCTTTTTCCAAGAACTGCCTATCATCATGGAAAGATTAACAACCTTGCTGCCAAAACAATGGAGTCCCAGATGTGCCCCTATGTGATGCCTCAGTCCGCATTGCCTGTAACCTTTAACCATTATACTTGCCTATTTCCTCATGCATGTAATTCCTGCTTTCCCATGTAACCTTTTTTTTCATTTTTTTTCCCTTTATTGATTAAGATATTACAAATGTGTCCTTATCCCCCCAATGTACTCTCATCCCCCCAATCCTACCCTCACCCTCACCCCCCTGTTGTCCACATCCATCGTTTTACCCAATAGAAGCAGCTGGCTTATGGGGAGGGGCAGAGCAGATCTTCCTGGATGGCCTGCTGCTCTCCCATACTGCTGGGCTTATTGGAATAAATGCTCATACATGATGCAATCCTGTCTCTGTTTAATTGGCTCAAGTAGCGACAGGCAGTCCAGACCTATTTATTGCCCTGTTTCATTTTCAATCTGCCTACTGGTCACTGAATGCAAATGGATAATTAATGCTGCTAAGAGGCTCTAAGAGCTGCTGTAAGCTGTCTCCATCACACAACTGTTCTAAGGTACTTATGGTGAAAATATAAAATTGCTTAAGATTATACTAGAGACCCAGTGCATGAATTCATGCTCGGGTGGGGTCCAGCTGCCCACCCCAATGGGGGCCAATCAGTGCCTATTTGATCTTAAGTAAAGATTGTATTAGCTGAACAGTGAGTTGGTTCACTGGGAGATGCAATTTATCATTTATCTTGAAAGGTTAAAAACAGGCAACTATATATAAATGTGAAAGAAGAAATATTTGGTTGGAAATTCATAACAAAATTCAACTCTTTGAATTTGCTCTCAAAGAGGAAAAAAATGATGTGGTGCATTTAAATGTCAGCAGAGTTAAAATTACTGAATATTTTTGTGTTCATATCACAGGAAAAGTTGAAATAATGTATTCTGCTGAATAATAACATATTTGAATTATAAATTCTGAATACTGTACTTGGATTTTAAGCAGTGATGTGTTGCTAAAGGTCTAAACATTGGATCTCCCTGTAGAGGTAGAAAAAAGCCTTGATAGACGGGTTTGCCAACTTTTATGATGAAAATACTCTGTGGATGACTTTGTTAGGAGCAGAAATACAATAGTGTGGACGAGCTCTAGTTATAAGATATGTTAATTCTGCTCTGTTAACTGTGATTGTTCTCTTCTGATTAGAGAAAGCACATTCTAACCTGACCAAGAGTTGCACGCCCTGGGACATGGGAGTTAACCTCGGAATGCAGTCATACTCTTTTTCCAAGAACTGCCCTATCATCATGAAAGATTAACAACCTTGCTGCCAAAACAATGGAGTCCCAGATGTGCCCCTATGTGATGCCTCAGTCCGCATTGCCTGTAACCTTTAACCATTATACTTGCCTATTTCCTCATGCCTGTAATTCCTGCTTTCCCATGTAATCTTTTTCTTTTTTTCCCCTTTATTGATTAAGATATTACAAATGTGTCCTTATCCCCCCAATGTCCTCTCATCCCCCCAAATAGTGTGGACGAGCTCTAGTTATAAGATATGTTAATTCTGCTCTGTTAACTGTGATTGTTCTCTTCTGATTAGAGAAAGCACATTCTAACCTGACCAAGAGTTGCACGCCCTGGGACATGGGAGTTAACCTCGGAATGCAGTCATACTCTTTTTCCAAGAACTGCCTATCATCATGGAAAGATTAACAACCTTGCTGCCAAAACAATGGAGTCCCAGATGTGCCCCTATGTGATGCCTCAGTCCACATTGCCTGTAACCTGTAACCATTATACTTGCCTATTTCCTCATGCATGTAATTCCTGCTTTCCCATGTAACCTTTTTTTTCATTTTTTTTCCCTTTATTGATTAAGATATTACAAATGTGTCCTTATCCCCCCAATGTACTCTCATCCCCCCAATCCTACCCTCACCCTCACCCCCCTGTTGTCCACATCCATCGTTTTACCCAATAGAAGCAGCTGGCTTATGGGGAGGGGCAGAGCAGATCTTCCTGGATGGCCTGCTGCTCTCCCATACTGCTGGGCTTATTGGAATAAATGCTCATACATGATGCAATCCTGTCTCTGTTTAATTGGCTCAAGTAGCGACAGGCAGTCCAGACCTATTTATTGCCCTGTTTCATTTTCAATCTGCCTACTGGTCACTGAATGCAAATGGATAATTAATGCTGCTAAGAGGCTCTAAGAGCTGCTGTAAGCTGTCTCCATCACACAACTGTTCTAAGGTACTTATGGTGAAAATATAAAATTGCTTAAGATTATACTAGAGACCCAGTGCATGAATTCATGCTCGGGTGGGGTCCAGCTGCCCACCCCAATGGGGGCCAATCGGGGGCGGGGCCAGCCAGGGGTAGGGACTGGGGGAGGTTTACCCGCTGGGGGGAGGGACCGAGGGATGTTGGCTGGCCATTGGAGCTTGGCTGTGGGAGTGCACTGACCACCAGGGATCAGTTCCTGTGTTGAGCATCTGCCCCCTGGTTGTCAGTGCATGTCATAGCGACTGGTCAACCCGCCGTTCTCATTGTTCTGGTCATTAGGTCATAACGGTCGCTTAGGCTTTTATGTATATAGATATGTAATGCTTTAAAAATATGCTTGCTACTGCCTAGTCATTACTTATTTCTATGGGCAGCTTGCTTCATAATCATACCATGATTAAGTAGCATATTACACTGTGCTCAAATAAAATATAAGGCTCTCCTTTCTCAATGTTTACTACAAATCAGTGAATGTGATTAGAGTTCAACACTGAATTCTGCTGCACATTCATAAAGTAAATGGAAGATTTTAATTCTTCCTCTGGAGGATAATTTAAGGATTTATTTAAGTGAAGTATACTGAGAGCTTTTTTCCCCCTCAACACTTTGCCTTACTTTCAAAAGAATCTTATTTTACTAAACCCCAACATAATGATACATGCACAGCCCAGGCGGCATGGCTTAGTGGTTGAGTGTCGACCTATGCCTATGAACCAGGAGGTCACAGTTCCATTCCCTGTCAGGGAACATGCCCAGGTTGTGGGCTCCATTCCAGTATGGGGCATCATTTCTGTTTCTATCTCTCTCTCTCTCTCCCTTCCTCTCTGAAATCAATATAATTATGTATATAAAAAAATACATGTACTTTATGATCACTATAGATGATTTTCTTTAAAAATATCTGGGAATTAAAAATAAGCATCTTTGAGTAGGGTAGAAAACAGAGAAGAGAATAAGATATCTGTCCTATTTCTATCTCATATCTTTAGAATACCAGTGTTTCTTGTTTTTTGCTTTTTATTGGTATTGTTTTGGATTGTGCGTATGTGTGTGCACATGTGATATGTTCAAGTTTATAAAAGTTAAAAGTTGTGTGGAGAATTCCAGTAATTTACCAAATATATGACTTTGAAGTTTGGTTGATCGATCTATCTATCTGTCTATCTATCTATCCATCCATCTATACATCTATACATTGCTTATCACATATAAGTTAAACTATTAAATATTTGTGTGACAATGCAAATGATGAATAGAGTAATAAGAGGTGTCCAAGAGAAATATATTTTGAAAAAAGATATTGTGTTTTCAGTTAAAAAATAGTTTTAACTGTTAGAGTCATATGGTGAAATGTCATTGATCCAAATGTCTAAAATATTAAAAAATGTATTGATCTAAAATACTAAAAATTTTACTGAGAGATAAAAAGGGCTAAACTATAAATAAAAAGGAAACATCAGTAACAGAAGTTTTTCATACACCAGGTATTTTGAATACTAGAAGAAAATACAAATATTTGGAACATTATAGTTAATGATAATCCAAGCTATATACTACTTTAACATAGATTATTGATTATTAACACTTATGACTTTTCTTAGATCGTCCCAATGTAGTAGACATGAAATATTTAGGTCCTTGTGGAAAGTAGTAGGCATTGAGCATACATGGATCATACTGGTCTATGTTTTCCTGGCATTGCCTTCAGAACAATAGAAGACTTTACTACTCTTGCTTCTATGTGTAAGTAGATATAGGTAGGAGCAAAGGAAGGTTTTTGGAATTATATCCAGAAGATGTATCTCTCCATCTCCAATGATGTGACTTGATGAGGATGATTCAGTAAGTGCTGATATATTTACATGGTAGAGTTAATCACTCTCTCCAGTATACCACTCAAGGACAAGAATGGGCAGTATATTTGAGTAGTCTAATTTGTTCAAAGACTCAACGTGTAATCTTGGGTTGATTTTGATCAAAGAAAATAATATTTTAATATTCATCAATCTGATTCTTTTATAACCAGTTTGATATTTAGGAGGGAAAGGGGGCATTATTTACTTCATTTTAAGAATTCAGCAATGATTCTAACCAAATATATGATATACAGTTGCACTGTAAAATGTTAATGAGCTCAAGAGTCATGGCCCAAGCCAGATTGTATATAAAGTATCCATTATTTAATAACACATTTATTATCTCAGGTGCATTTTTCCCAAATATATGTCACTTAAAAACATTTTATCCAAGACTTCGTTTGACCCAATGCAACATTACACAGAACTTCATCATTCAATAGACAAATTAAGCACAGTAAGATTTACTCTAGTGGCCAAGCCAAAACAAGCCACTCTGGGCCACCAACGTTCATTACAGATTCATGTCAAAATCTAAGTACATATAGCAACACAGTGGTAATAACTTGAAAGTTCAGTGAAATAAAACCCCACCTTGAATAATAAGTTGCCACATTAGAGAAAACTCATGAAGTCATAGTCTTTTTTGGTTAGTATCTATCAATTCATTTAAAAAAAAAAAAACTTCTAGTTTTGTTTTTTTATTGATTTCAGAGAGGAAGGAAGTGGGAGAGAGAGACAGAAACATCAATGTTGAGAGAGAATCATTGATCAGCTAGCTCCTGCATGCCCCACACCGGGACCAAGCTTGTAACCAGGGCATGTAGCCTGAATGGGAACCGAAACGTGATCTCCTGGTTCATAGTTTGACGCTCAACCACTGAGCCATGCTGGCTGGGCAGAATTTATCATCTCTATGATCAAATAGCTGTAGTCATTCTGATACCATTATAATTAAACCAGGTCTGAATAGCTAGAAAGGAGCAAAGGGAAAACCGAATATTATGGCCATGCCATTTGTGTAGCTTCGCCAGGAAGTTGCAGTGTAGATGCATGCTCAGTAAAGTCTGGGTGAAATAGGGAAGGTGGTTTCTGTCAGCCACACCTGGGAACAGGTCACTTGCCAGAATATGCATGGCCCGGAAAGATATGAGATATTTAATCTCCTAATCAAAGGAGTTTGCTCTCTTGGCCCTCTTGTGCCCTTGTGCTCCTAGTGTCCCGGGGCTCTCATGCTCCTGTGCTCCTGCCTTGGCCCTCATGGCCCACAGTCACGTGGACCCTACTCAATGGACTAATGCAGGGGTGGGCAAACTTTTTGACTCGAGGGCCACAATGGGTTCTTAAACTGGACCGGAGGGCCGGAACAAAAGCATGGATGGAGTGTTTGTGTGAACTAATATAAATTCAAAGTAAACATCATTACATAAAAGGGTACGGTCTTTTTTTTTTTTTAGTTTTATTCATTTCAAACGGGCTGGATCCGGCCCGCGGGCCGTAGTTTGCCCACGGCTGGTAATGGAATGCAACTAGCCTAATGCTGTACCGGACCCAGCTCCACCATGGAACAGAAACTGGCTTTGCTTCTAGCGCTACTGAATCCCCAGCTGCCCATCTTCCAGGGCTGGAATAAGGGAAATGGGAATTTGGAAACTGAGGGATGTCATTCCATGCAAATAGAAATCCCTTATCCTCCCATGTGAGTCTCAGAAAATTATTTTTCTCAAGGTGTTGTAAGGATCCCACTCCAAGCTCCTAGTGGGGAAGGGGATATCCCACTTCCACTGATAATAATTCCAACAGTTTCAAACGATGCTTCATTTTTATCTACTCACACTTTGCTTGAAAGGAAAACATTACAGCTTTATGCATAGATGTCATCGCTACAAATCAAAAGAGCAAAATCCACAACACAGCAATTAAGCATAATCAAAAGTAATACATATATAGTTACTGATAAATACATTCATGAAATAACATGCAGAACTGAGGTTAAATAGCATCCAAAAATGTTAAAATAATTATGACTATACCTGGGTTTAAAACTGCCACACAGCATTTAAAAACTATTTTTTAAGCGGGAACATTTCTGTATATCGCATAAATCATTTATGAGAGGCAAATTGAGTGCTGTCATGGAACATTTCATGATTATGTAGTGTTTTATGCCATTTTAGAATAAACAACACACAGGGGCCCTCTCATAGATGCACAATGAAAGCAAGCTCCTTCTTTTCCTGTATTCTGTACATGCTTCACCTAACTCAGCCACTTAAATGCAATATCATAGCCAGAGATAGTCTTGGAAATCTGAATGACTACACAACAACAAATATTAGCTGTTGTGTTGTATTAAAAATGAATAAAGACAACATTACCCAATAGGTCATGACCCATCTATATACCTTACTGATCATTAATGTTGTATCTACAGAAAGCCAATCCTGGTACATGTGTAAAGATTCAGGCCATCAGATTGCAGTTTTGTTTGCACACAGAAGGTAAAAAACAAAGGGTTAACATAGCCTTTGGACTTCAACTGAAGTGATAGTTTGACCCACGGTGCTTTTAATGAGGGGATCATGTATCGCCACAAAAAGTGTACAGAAATTGTTTCTAGAGAAAATGAATTATTGACAACAAACTGTCCCTGAAAATCATTTCAAGTGCTATCTTTGTCATATTTTCTTTAAGACAATTGAACTACAGGGTGCCAGCTTGTCCTAACATGGCACCCTGGATCTACAAAAGCTCTGACCCTAGTCTTGACAATTGATTCTAGTCTCCAAATGTTTCTATTGCTCCCAGATAAGCTTCAGCTCTATCACACACAATTAGCTATATTAGAAAAACATGGTCTGGCACCATCCACCAGGTTCGAGCCCACCTCCATGTACATTCCATCTCCTTCTCCACATCCCGGTTTTCCTCTTATGGACTCATCCATTTCCTAACCCAATTTTCTTCATTCTTATGACCCCATACTAAGGAATGGTAAATGCTTTGACTTACACATACAGACACTTTTGGTTGACATATAAACTTCACACCTTTACCATCACTTCTCCTAAACTAGCCTACTAAGAATTTATTTTCTTTTTTTCACTTTCTGCTTCAAACTCTTTTAAAACTATGAATAAATTTTCCAATAGCAAACAGTTTTCCCAAATTTTGGTCATCTCCTCATAACTTTCTTGAACTATTTTTTCCCCAAGCCAAATACTCATGATTTAATCTTTGATATGAAAAATTAAAAGCATCCTATAGACACACACCTATACTAATTTCTTTCAATAGATAGCTTATCCCACTGAAATTTCTAAGGATTGAGTGTTAAAAATAATGTATAACCCTGGTTGGTATGCTAAGTGGTTAGAGCAGGGGTGGGCAAACTTTTTGACTCGAGGGCCACAATGGGTTCTTAAACTGGACCGGAGGGCCGGAACAAAAGCATGGATGGAGTGTTTGTGTGAACTAATATAAATTCAAAGTAAACATCATTACATAAAAGGGTACGGTCTTTTTTTTTTTTTAGTTTTATTCATTTCAAACGGGCCGGATCTGGCCCTCAGGCTGTAGTTTGCCCACGGCTGGGTTAGAGCATCAGCCTGAGCACCAAAAGGTTTCAGGTTTGATTCCCAGTCAAGGGCATGCACCTGGGTTGAATGTTGATCCCTGGCCCTGGTCGAGGGTGTGTCTCTCTCACATCAGTGTTTCTCTCTCTCCTCCCTCCCTCCATCCACTCTCTCTAAAAATCAATGGAAAAAATATCCTCAGGTGAGAATTAACAACAAGAAAATAATAATGTCAGTCCCGGGTGGGTACTTGAAAAATCAGGGATACACTTTGTAAAATATATGGTTGTCTAACCACCATGCATACACCTGAAACTAATACAAAATAATATTAAATATAAACTGTAATTGAAAAAAATTAAAATGGTAGCAACATCAAAATATATTTTGGGAAGATTTTTTTTATTTTTAGGAATCATTTTTAGCATTTTGATAAAAATGTGGAGTAATCTTAACTCACAGACTAAGTGATTGTTACAAGTTTTTAAAAAGGAAAAGAAAAAGCTTTGTTCCAAAAGTCAGTCATGTGAGATAGTTTTTTTTTTTCTTAAATTTGTTTAGAAGGGAAAATATAAAGCCATTAGAAATTATTGCATTTTGATATTTTTAAGTTTAACTTTATTGTTGAAAGTATGTTAGATACTTTCCTTTTTTCCCCCTTTTGACTCCCTCCACCCTGAACCCACCCTCAGCCCTCCACCACCATCCCCCCAGCCTTCACCACACTACTGTCTGAGTCCATGGTTGTGCATATGTGCATATAAATTATTTGGTTACTCTCTCCCCACCTACTCCCCCACCCCTGCCTTTCCTCTGAGACTGATATTAGAATTCTGAAGAAACAGTGCTGGAAATATACAAGTTGGGACTATCTATCTATCTATCTATCTATCTATCTATCATCTGAGATTCAAATATATTTTTATTGATTTCAGAGAAGAAGGGAGAGAGAAAAAGAGATAGAAACATCAATGATGAGAGAGAATCATTGATTGGCTGTCTCCTGTAAACCCCACACTGGGGATCAAGTCCACAACACGGGCATGTGCCCTGACCGGGAATCTAACCTATGACCTCCTGGTTCATAGATACTGATAGATGCTCAATCACAGCCTTGCCGGCCAGGTTCTACTTATTTTTAATAGAAGTAAGTGTGTCTTTTCTCCTATAACATATTTAAGAAGCTATGTCCAAAATAATATTAGTGTTCATTTTTAACTGGGATCCATGCTTTAAAAAGGAGAAATGTTATCTAAACTATTTATGGCAAAAGAGCCAAATGGAAATCTCAACTAAAATAGATATCATTCGTGGTCTTAAAGGCATCTGTGCCCATAAACTATTCTAAAAATCCTTTTAAATTATTTTAAATTTGTTAAAAATTTTCAGAAAGTATTCTATATAATAAAAGCCTAATATGCAATTGTCCCCTTGACTGGGAGTTCAACTGAGAGTTCAACCGCTCGCTATGATGTGCACTGACAACCAGAGGGCAGCGCGGAACATGGCGGACATTGTCAAGGAGGCACTAGCAGCGGATGGCAGTGTAGGCACTGCAGGCCTTGATTGGCCCCAACGAGAGCGGGACCGCGGTGGGATGGTGGAGCAGGTGAGTGGGCGGTGCCAGTCCAAGGCGGGTGCGAGTGGGGCCCGATCGCCCCCCCAAACACCCCACAGATGGTGACCAGTGGTGGCAGCGGGGGACACGGCCGCCACCTGGCTCCCAGGTGCTAAGGGAACCAGGTGGGGGCCCAATGCTCAGGCTAAGGGGGGTGTGTGGGGGCCCGGGGACCCAGGTGCTGCCCAGGGTCCAGAGTTCAGCTGGGACCTGCCCTTCCATGCCAGACGCTCATGCTTCAATAACTGGCCAGGCCTATGGACCTCACACGAGCACGAATTTCATGCACTGGGCCTCTAGTTTTTAAATAAAACGGTATCATCTCAGATATTTAAAAAATGTAAATGTGACTTTGAAATCTGAACAGTATTATATCAAACTAGTGTGCCGGTGCACAAAATTCATGCATGGGGGG
>NW_005366834.1:1719818-1720761 GCF_000412655.1 Myotis brandtii
CCCCCCACTTGTCTGATTGCCCCCAACTGTCCCCTTCCCCCCCCCCCGCCCTGCTTGCTCTCAACTGCGCACGGGTCCTCTTGCAGGTAGCAGGTGTTGATTAGGGGAGGAGGGAATGATTGCTTCCTGGGACTGTAATTATGGAAGATTTGCAGAGGGTTCTGCAGGCCTCGGAGGAGCAGGCTCTGGCCAGTAGCCCTGTAGCGGTGGTCTTCCCTGGAGGTGCTAGTGGGGGGCAGGGAGTTAAGGGGGTGCTAGGGGGTAGCGAGGCTGCAGGGGGAGTAACTGTCAAACCTTCCCACTTGGTGCCATTCTTTAAATTGTACGTAGCTGTTCTGCAGCTGTACCAGCTCAGGGTGGGGCTCCAATCTCCTGGAGCAGGGTGGGGGCCGGGCTAGGGCAGAGCCAGGCAGGCTAGGAGGGTGGGTTTAGCAGTGCCCTCAGGGAGGTTCAGCACACTTCAGCTGGGGAGACGGTGCTACTGCTGTTTGGGGGGAAGGGTCTGACCCTGGGGGGCTGCTCAGGCCTGCCTCCACCTGGGTCTGGAGTTGTAGGGAGGAGAGACGTGCCAGGCCCCAGCAGAGGGGCCCAGCAGCAGTGGGCCACGGGCCCCAGGTGCCTCTGGGGTGCTGACGGGTGGTCGCCAGCATGCTATTATTGTGGGCGCCCCTGGCAGGGGTGGTGGGGGAAGATATTGGGAGTAGGTGGTGTGGGCTGCAGCTACCCCTAAGTCTGGGTGTTCTCCCTGTCCAGTCAGCCTCCCTGTCCCCCCTAGGGGTGCAGGGGCTGGGGTAGGGTGTCCGTGCAGGGGGATTGGAAGAGCTCCCCGTGGCCGCTTCCTCTTCCTTCTTGGCAGTCTGGGCTTCTGTCCTCAGACCCCCGGGAACTTGGCTCCATCCGCCCCACCCCTCCGTGGCTCCCTGCCGCCCCACCCCACTTGGCT
>NW_005366834.1:1721061-1722095 GCF_000412655.1 Myotis brandtii
ATTAGGTTATTTTATATCTGACGGACTTGTGGAAGATGTTCAGAGACCCTCATTGAGGGAAACACTTTAAAGGTTTATATTTATCCACCCATGAATTCATTTTTCTACCTCCTACTATGCAGGAGGCTCTCTATTAGCTGCTAGCTATGCTGGTTAGCGGGGAGGGATTTTCAAATAGGATCAGCTAACTGAATTTCTCTGTACAACAAAAGAACAAGGAGAAAATTATTTACATAACATGTAAACATACTTCCATGCATAAATGTGCACACACACACACAATTTATAATTAAAGGCATAAGAGAAAATTTTTTTAAAATTTTATTAAGTTATTACATAAGTATCCTTATCCACATGTTCCTCCCTATCCCCCCACTCATGCCCTCACCCCCCTGCTGTCTGTGTCCATTGGTTAGGCCAATATGCTTACATATAAGTCCTTATGTTGATCTCTCCCCCTTACCCCCACCCTCCCATACCTTCCCTCTGAGATTTGACGGTCTGATCAATGCTTCTCTGTCTCTGGATCTGTTTTGTTCATCAGTTTTTATTGTTCATTATATTCCACAAATGAGTGAGATCATGTGGTATTTATCTTTCTCTGACTGGCTTATTTCACAGAGCATAATGCTCTCCAGTTCCATCCATGCTGTTGCAAATGGTAAGAACTCCTTCTTTTTTACCGCAGGGTAGTATTCCATTGTATAGATGTACCACAGTTTTCTAATCCACTCATCTGCTGATGGGCACTTAGGCTGTTTCCAAATCTTAGCTATGGTAAATTGTGCTGCTATGAACATAGGGGTGCATATATCCTTTCTGATTGGTGTTTCTGGCTTCTTGGGATATATTCCTAGAAGTGGAATCTCTGGGTCAAATGGGAGTTCCATTTTTAAAGGGTGTCCCAAAATTCACACAAGAAATAATTTTGATAGAAAACACAGGTTTATAATTAAAAATTGTAAATTTTTTATTGATTCATAAAGTATATAGTATAGGGTTATGTATGGAATAGCATATCGGGTAAATGGCCT
>NW_005366834.1:1722687-1745456 GCF_000412655.1 Myotis brandtii
ATAAGGGTTTAACCTCCAACATTTACAGGGAACTCATACAACTTAACAAAAGGAAGATAAACAGCCCAATCAAAAAATGGACAACGGACCTAAATAGACACTTTTCAAAAGAAGACAGAAGGAAGGCATAAGAGAAAATTTAAGCCCATATTGAAGGATACATCAAAGAAGGCAATGCTTACCTACAATATACTAGGAATTTTTGATGTTGCTACAACAAAAGTAGGCAAATGTTTTCTATCAAGGGGTAGAGGGTAAATATTTTAAGCTTTTTAGGCCATGCAATCTCTGCCACAACTACTCAACTCTGTCATTTAGCACAAAAACATGCCATACACGATGTGCAACCAAATGAGCATGGCTATGCTCCAATAAAACTTTATTTATGGATACTAAAATTGATTTTCATATAATTTTACATGTCACAAAATACTGTTCTTCTTTTGACTTGTTACAATCATTTTATATGTAAAACCTATTTGTGTGGCTCATGGGTTATGAGAATAAAAAGAAATTGGGTTTTCCTTCTGGTAAACCCAATTAACAAACAGATGGTCCATGATCTCCCTCTCACTTAGCTTTAAAAATCTCTTTCCTGCCCTTTGTTTTTGTTTTGGCAGGGTTGAGTTCAGATTAATTTCTGGCCTGCCTCCCTTTTTGCAATAGCCTTGACAAAAGTCTTTCTTGATCATTTACTATTTCCCAGTGCAATTTTGCTTTGACATTAATTAAGAATCATTTGGAGTTCTCCTTTCAAGTATTATGTAGTCTACCAAAGATCACTGTAGTAAGTAAAACAAAACAAAAAACAAAACAAAACAAAACAAAAAACCTGGATAAACTAGTAAATGCATTATTAAACCATTTAGAGTCATAAAAGAAAGAAGTTTAAAGAAACAATGTTCAGAGAAAGTCAGCCCACGTTAGTGATCAGATCATTGACCACTGGATGTATTTTCTGGGTCTGAGAAGTTTGGGCTGCCATTGACAGGGAGCATCTTTTAGAGCAGTGGTTCTCAACCTTCCTAATGCCTAGACCCTTTAATACAGTTCCTCATGTTGTGGTGACCCCCAACCATAAAATTATTTTCGTTGCTACTTCATAACTGTAATTTTGCTACTGTTATGAATCATAATGTAAATATCTGATATGCAGGATGTATTTTCATTGTTACAAATTGAACATAATTAAAACATAGTGATTAATCACAAAAACAATATGTAATTATATATGTGTTTTCCGATGGTCTTAGGCAACCCCTGTGAAAGGGTCGTTCGACCCCCAAAGGGGTCGTGACCCACAGGTTGAGAACCGCTGTTTTAGAGTAAGGAGAAATCATTAGAGCTTTTAAGATTGAACTGGTTGACATAATGGATTGTAATCTCTAAAATATTTAAATACAAAAATAATCTTTACACCTCCTGATATTTTCCACACTTTTTCCATTGAATTCATAGTGGCATAGGAGTTTGGGTGAGCTGCACTGCAAAATAGATTTATCTAAATCTTTGTATTGTGAAGCTTAAAGCACAAAATCTTGTAGGATGCCGTGGCCTATGATAATGCAAACTATATATTGTCTTCAAGGGCACTGAAGCTAATTGGAGCTGTAACACCACATTGACTCAGTTTAACTCCTAATCGAAACAAAATAATAAGACCTCACTTTAGCTGAGAGACTGAAGAAAGGGACTCACATCACTATTAAAAAAAAAACATTCACAACATATCTATGTCTGCAAAATAAAATAGATAGCATAAGATTAAAAAATATAGAAGACATCAATAAACAGCGTAATGTGTTCCAACATTAAGAAGAAAAAAAGACAGTATAAGGAACACATTATTTTCTTTTGTCCTGATGTTATTGTGTTCAACACTATTTGTTAAACATAATTACACACATATCATCCATTAAAAGAATTTCTTAATGTCATATATCTGAAATTCACATCTACACTAATAAAAGAGAAGCATGGTAATTGGCGTACGACCGCTACCCTTTTCATTGGCTAATCAGTGAGTATATGCAAATTAACTGTCAGCCAAGATGGCGGCCGGCAGCCAGGCACTGAAGCGAGCAGGGAGGCTTGCTTGCTGCGGACTCCAACGTTCCCCGCCTCACTTGCCAGCCTCTCAGTTGCAACTCTAAGCAACTATATACTATGTTGCAAATAAGAAGCTAAACAAAACCTCAGAAAAGGGCTTCCATTCAGTCGGGCTCGGACTGCAACATTGTATCGATGTTTTCAGCAGCGAGGCCTCAGAGCTAAAGCTGGCCCAGAATAAAAAAAAAGAGAGAGAGAAGAAACCAAGGAGCGGTTGGAAGCTTTAGTCACTCGCCAGCCGGAAAACAGCCCTCAGCCCCTCACCTAGACTGGCCAGGCACCCCAGTGGGGACCCCCACCCTGATCCAGGACCCCCTTCAGGGCAAACCAGCCAGCCCCTACCCTTGCTCCAGGCCTCTATTCTATATAGTAAAAGGGTAATATGCCTCCCAGCACCGGGATCAGCGTGACAGGGGGCAGCGCCCCAAACCCCTGATCCGCCCTGCTCTGTGTGTGACAGGGTACGGAGCCCCAACCCCCCTGATGGGCCCTGCTCTGTGAGTGACAGGGGGCAGCACCCCAACCCCCTGATCGGCCCTGCTCTGTGCGTGACAGGGGGTGGCGCCGCAACCTCCCCATCGACCCTGCCTTGAGTGTGATAGGGGGCGGTGCCCCAACCCCCCAATCAGCCCTGCCCTGAGCGTGACTGAGGGTGGCATTGCAACCTCCCGATCCGCCCTGCTCTGTGCATGACGGGGTGGCGCCCCAACTCCCCAATCGGCCCTGCTCTGAGCCTGACCAGGGGCTGCACTTAGGGATTGGGCCTGCCCTCTGCCCCCCGGGAGCAGGCCTAAGCCAGCAGGTCATTATCTGCCGAGGGGTCCCAGACTGCGAGAGGGCACAGGCCGGGCTGGGGGACCCCCCTCCCCCCTCCCCCCGAGTGCACAAATTTTTGTGCACCGGGCCTCTAGTATTTTATAATAGCCCACACTCCATAAAGAGCAATCACAATTTTTAAAGAGTTTTTGTACCATGATTCCTAAGCAAAATGGAAATAAAGTAAATATTCTTGATAAATATTAATTTGCTTTTTAGATTTCAGTTAAAATGTTTTATTATCATCATCACAACATCAAATAAGGCATATTTTATAACCTTTAGATTAAAACCTACTAGAGCCCGGCCATTGTGGCTCAGTGATTGAGCATCGACCTATGAACCAGGAAGTCATGGTTTGATTCCTGATCAGAGCACATGCCTGGGTTGTGGCTGCAGGCTTGATCCCCAGTATGGGGTGTGCAGGAGGCAGTGATCAATGATTCTCTCTCATCACTGATGTTTCTATATCTCTCTCCCTCTCCCTTTATCTCTGAAATCATAAAAAATATATTAAAAAATAAATGAAACCTACTAGAAATGAGCTCAAAGGTAGAACGTAGTAATATCTCACCATTCATTAAACACCAGAGGCCCAGTGCACAAACTCATGCACCAGTGGGATCCCTTGGCCTGGCCTGTGGGATCAGGCCAAAACCGACTCTCCGACATCCCCTGAGGGGTCCCAGATTGCAAGAGAGTGCAGGCCAGGCACAATCAGGGCCAGGGAGGGATGCGGGAGGTTGGGGAGCCATGGAGGGACTGTGGGAGGGCTCCAGGGCATGTCCAGCCTGTCTCACTCAGTCCCAATCGGTCAGGCCCTAGCAGCAAGCTAACCTACCAGCTAGTGTGTCTGCCCCCTGGTTGTCAGTGCACATAATAGTGACTGGTAGACTGGTCAACTCTCTGGCCCCTGGTGGTCAGTGCATGTCATAGCGAGCAGTTGAGTGGCCTTAGCATATCATTAGCATATTATGTTTTGATTGGTTGAACGCTGACCAGTCGACCGGACACTTAGCATATTAGGCTTTTATTATATACAATATGTATTATACTTGAATAAAGTAAAAAAATAAAGGACTACCAAAAATTCTAAATTCAGGGGGACTTAAAAACATTCAATTTAAGTAGCACATTTTTTTTTTAATATATTTTATTGATTTCTTACAGAGAGGAAGGGAGAGGGATAGAGAGAAGTTAGAAACATTGATGAGAGAGAAACATCGATCAGCTGCCTCCTGCACGCCCCCTACTGGTGATGTGCCCGCAACCAAGGTACATGCCCTTGACCGGAATCGAACCTGGGACTCCTGAGTCCGCAGGCTGACGCTCTATCCACTGAGCCAAACCAGTTAGGGCAGTAGCACATTTATTTAACACAATTTTTATTTCCACTAATATTCATTACATATAATCTTAGATTATGAATTTGAATCTTAGGACTCATTTTAATTATTTTATCATTACAAATAATAGGAAGTGTGTGTTCCCAATATTTAGAGCCATAATATAAGTAGCATTTCATTTAAAGAAGAATTAAAATTCAATATCAGAGAGAGAAGGGGAGAGCGATTAAAGTACATGCTAATCAAATGACTTATTAGTGGATTTCTTCATGCTTATAATCATACTAAAAATATATTAAAAATCAGGCTTACACATACCATTAATGAAGATATGTGGGGCAGAAAGCTAGTAATATAAACAGCGTTAAAATGCAAGTCACCCTTTTTCTTTTTTTTCATCACTCTTATGATTAAGCTTGCATTAAATCCAATTAAGTAAGGTTATTTTCCTTCACAATATTTTTGGAAACCTCCTCACAGTATTATTAAATAACTAGAGGCCCAGTGCACAAATTGGGCCTCTGGCATCGTGCCAAAACCGGCTCTCCGACATCCCCCGAGGGGTCCTGGATTGCGAGAGGGTGCAGGCCAGGCCGAGGAACCCCACTGGTGCACCACTGGGGCCAGGGAGGGACGCAAGAGGTTGGCCAGCTGGGGAGGAACTGCGGGAGGGTTCAAGGGCGTGTCCAGCCCATCTTGTTTAGTCCTGATCTGCCGGACCCCAGCAGCAAGCTAACCTACTGGTCAGAGCAACTGCCCCCTGGTGGTCAGTGCACGCCATAGTGAGTGGTTGAGCGGCCTTAGCATATCATTAGCATATTGCGCTTTGATTGGTTGAACGGACAACCAGATGACTGGACACTTAGCATATTAGGCTTTTATTGTATAGGATAGTTTCTCTTCAATACAATTATGTATTCAAAGTGATTTAAAAACTAGGGAATTTTATAGATGGTTTATTTGATAAAAGAAATAATAAATTTATTTAATATCATAGTTTCCATAACAAGATTTTTTCATATATCTATAGTTAGTTATCGTAGATTGAGAACATATTGTGAATATTTGAAAAATCCTATATGTTTGTGTATCAACCATATTCATCATAAAATTTGTCAGAATAAAATTGGATGCATACATTAATATAAGGCATATTCTTAATGAACTCAATTGAATGATTTCAGCCTATAGTTTAAAAAGCATAAGTTTAACATATGATCTCAATGGTACATAACACAAGTGATCCTATACAATAAAAGGGTAATATGCAAATTGACCCTAACAGCAGAAAGACTGGGAATGACTGGTCACTATGACACGCTCAATGAAGGAGCTGCCCCCTGGTGGTCAGAGCCTCTCCCACCTCCTCAGCAGTGCTAAGGATGTCCGACTGAAGCTTAGGCCTGCTCTCCGCTGGCAAGTGGACATCCCCTGAGGGCTCCCGGGCTGCAAGAGGTGTGTCTGACTGCCAGCTTAGGCCCAAACCCTCAGGAGAGCGGGCCTAAGCCAGCAGGTGGACATCCCCCGAGGGGTCCCAGACTGCGAGAGGGCAAGGCCAGGCTGAGGGAACCCCTGAGTGCACAAATTTTTGTGCACCAGGCCTCTAGTATTTTCATAAAATATTGGATTGAAATGTATCTGCTTGTTTTATCAGCCTATATCATTCTGAGTGAGCTTTAAGTAAGGAATTAAAAAATCATGCTATCCATATAAATATTTATGTGAAATATATTTGTGAGAGACCATTTGAAATTTTGTCACTTTTATTTCAGTTTATTTCTTTGAATGGAAGAAATATAAATCCAAGCTTGTTTTAAACATAACATTTATATTTACCTCAAGAATGAAAAATGCCATAAAATCCTAATATAATTTACTTAATCTGATAAAAAAAATCCATACGATTGCTTGGCTTATAATATCACTGTATTCCTCACAAAGAGTTTTTGTTTTTGTCCAGAACTCATTTGATTAAAGTACGTAATTTCATAAATAATTCCTAGTATACGACGTACAGTATCTTTAGTTTCTGTGATCACTATAGACACAAAGTTTTTACTTTTGAAACTATAATGGCATATATCCTATGTATTCATTTTCCATTGGCTAAAATTATGTCATGTGGCCAGGCTAAACTCAAAAATGTATTTTTTTTTCCTGTGGTCACAAGAGAGGGAAACACAAAATTCTGTTAATAGCTACTAACTTTTACTATAAAATTTACATGCATTAAATTCATATGTTCAGAAAGAACAATAGAATAAGCCAAAATAAAAAGTTAAAATGAAAGCATAAATCAGTGCAGTCACAATTTTAAAAGAATGAGGTTAACAGTGTCCTTAATCTTAAAAATTGTTAAATGATCAAGTAAAAACTCAAAACAATGGATTAACAAACATGCAAAAAAAAATAGGTAAATTAGGAGCATTAAGATCATAAATAATGATCATAATCCTATATACTAAAAGGCTAATATGTAAATTGACCGAATAGCAGAACAAACGGTTGCTATGAGGCACACTGACCACCAGGGGCCAGACGCTCAATGCAGGAACTTCCCCATGGTGGTCAGTGTACTCTCACAAGGGGAGCGCCACTCAGCCAGAAGCTGGGCTCACAGACGGCAAGGAGCAGGCCTTAGCTGTCAGCCAGACATCCCCTGAGGGCTCCCAGACTGTGAGAGGGCCCAGGCTGGGCTGAAGGACCCCACCCCCGAGTGCACGATTTTCGTGTGCTGGCCCTCCAGTATTTTTATAACTGACTCTAGGCCAGTGATGGCGAACCTATGACATGTGTGTCAGAGGTGACACGCGAACTCATTTTTTTGGTTGATTTTTCTTTGTTAAATGGCATTTAAATATATAAAATAAATATCAAAAATATAAGTCTGTTTTACTATGGTTGCAAATATCAAAAAATTTCTATATGTGACACGGCACCAGAGTTAAGTTAGGATTTTTCAAAATGCTGACACGCCGAGCTCAAAAGGTTCGTCATCACTGCTCTAGGCTAAAATTATTCAAAGAGGTAAAAATGTTGAGTAGAAAAAAACACTTAGGAAGCTTTTCAATAATTCAGGTAATAAAATTATATATCGAAGAGCAAGGTAGTAATTATGCATATGACGAGAAGTCCTTAGATTCTGGATAACAGTACCTATGTAGTGTGATAAAAGATTACAAGTAAGTAGAGAAAAAGGGAATAGTAGCAGTGATTTAGAAAATGAAGCATAGAGGCTTATGAAGGGTAATAATTTATTAAAAAGCAATAGTCAAAGAATAGACTTGAGTGTAGAAGGTAGATCAAAGGTTGTGGGGCTTTTTTTATTTTACGTGTCTTTTTTTAAAGTGTATTTTAGATAGTAAAGTAGATTAGTAGATCAATTGGCCTTTTATTAAGGTAAATTTCTTCAACTTATGTGATAAGTACAAGTGTAGACTTATAATCTGGGTTCACAAGCATACAGATGACATTTAGAGCCAGAAGACTGCATGAGATCATTAAGAACTGTGTGAACCCTTCTGTGTCACTCACTCAGGCATTTAGACATTACAGAGATGGAAAGGATTCTTTCATGTCAGATTTTGGAATAGTGAAGTTGTTAGGAATAAGTATGATCATGTAAATGGGTGGTTGATGTAAGTTGAAACATCAAGATTAGATCCATGACCCATTTTGAGGTAGTTATTGTGAAGGGTATAAGATATGTGTTTAGATTTTTTTTTTTGCATGTAGATGTCTAGATGTTCACAGGTTTGTATTTTAAGGATTAACCATTTTAATATTGTCAAAGTCTTCCATAGTTGGCTTTTTTCTGCATAGAAAAATACTGTCTTTTTAAGATTTCAGGTAACATTTCAGCATAATTTTTATAGTGACACAAAATATGTGATGCATACATAACTGTCAATATTCAAATACATATAGAAGTATATCAAAATAATTATGAGAATTGGAGAATATCAAATACTGAATTGTCAACCCCTACATACATTTTAAAGATAAATAATAATAAATATTTGTCTTTTCTTTCTATGATTTGTGGGTTGGTAAAGGCTGTAATGGAAAGACTTGCCTTTTTCTTCCTTGCTAAAAGCTTTCTCATGTGGAAAGTTGTCCTTCATTGTGACAAAAGAATAAACTGTCAGATTGCTAATGTTTTATAAATTCTGAGAAAAACTGCTATGTACTATATACTAATTTGACCTTTTCAGAACTCTAAATTTGATTGGATGGACATTTCTCTCCTATTTAAAAACTCAAACCCCTGTTGGGAAGAGCTACAATGACCATCTGCTGAAATTCAGAATACTAAAAAGGTTAAAGTACACAACCAAATGCTTCAGAGAATATTTCATAATTAAATTTTTCTATCTTATTTCCCGTCAAAAATTATAAGAACTTGAGATGATGGTATAAATCCAATTTTATTATTCAGAAAAGATAAATAACCTAAGTTACATTAAACTGAAGGCCTATATAAAAAACATAGGTAGTCCCTCATTGGTATTTTAAATATATAGAAATGCTCTAGAAAATATATATTAAAATATATAATGAGGTTAAATGAAAAAAAAGAAACTGGTGTTTGATAGAAAAAGAAGTAAGCACTTAAACTTTTGATATGTCGGCATTCAGGTGGGTGATAATTAAGTAAACACAAAAGTACATTTGCAGACTAAGGCTGGGATTTTAATGCTAAACTAGGGACACGAAAAATATATGTTCTTGAGAATGCAAAAGAAACTGGAAATGAGCTGTATTTTTAAATGGAGACAATAGAAAACTTAGTGGAGGGAAGGGAAGGGAAGGGAAGGGAAGGGAAGGTAAGGGAAGGGAAGGGAAGGGAAGGGAAGGAGCTGAGGAAGGGAGGGAAGAAGTTAGAGAGGGATGAAGGAAGAACTAAAGAACTGAAAATGTCTTTTGTCTGGTCTAGGCAAAAATGAGATCACAGCTCTGCCTGTGCCTTGGGTAGCGGCCAGAAGAAGTACAAATATGCACCTGGATTTAATGCAATATTTACTTTTACTAAATCTTTGTGGAATCTAATCAATATTATTAGAATAAAAATCTTACTCTACCTACTGTCCTTTTTTCTGTTATTGCCTTTCTATTGACACATTCATTAACACTGTTAAGATACAGAAGATTGGGGTTATTTCCACATTTTTTCACTTTCCTTCACAGCCAAATGATATTTGTCTACCTCCCAGCCTCATTCCATCAACAAAATTCCAATATCTGAATCAAAAAATCAACTGGTAGTGTTTTAATGAAATTATTGGTGATAGTTGATAAAGTAATTCATATGATTCAGTTTTTATATTTTTAATAACCTTTCCTCTAAACCTCATTGATAAACGCAAACACTGGCAATAGATTCAGTATCAGACCAATTAAATTGCTTAAGTGACAGACCTGCTGCTTATTTTCAAAGTGGCAAGTGAGTAATTTAACATTTCATTTCATCCTTCTTTTCTTCTTTATTGGTCTAGCCAATGTGCCACCTAATCTATATATATAACAGGGCATGCTGTGTCTCTATATATGTAACAAATTTTAGAAAGACAACCACAATTCTATTAAAACATCAAAAAGCAACTGAAAGCATTATGATAAGGTAATAAGGCTCAGGACATGGTTTCAGAGAATAAAAATATTCGAGTAATCTAAAAAATGTTTTTGAAAAGGCTGGGAAACTGTTGGCTAATTCCCTGAAATTCTGTATAATTACACCTGTAATCAGATTGATTATTGCAGCCTCATTGAACACTGATTTTAACAGGTTGTAGGATTCTAGTCCCAAACAATTTGGTTGGGGCCCAGACACCAGTTGAAAATACTTACTAAGGAAAGCCAAATGATTTGCCTCAATCAGCTATGAGATTCATGCGCATATGTCTTCTAATGTGAACAGTCAGATTATTGAGATTATGTCACATAAGTAGACTGTGATTGCATTATTGGAGTTGATTCGAGTCGCTCCCTTATAATTACATATATAATATCTGTAATACAGCAGACAGCTTAGAGTAAATTTTCACTTTATGATTTGTCCCTGATTCCACAACACATAATTTCAAAGAAATACCCTCTAGGTACATACTAAGTGGCATGTGGTTTGATCTATTTCCAGAGGTAATTGGACAAGAGATGTTTTTTAAATTGAGAAAACAATTATCTGGGACATGAAAACCTTTTTTTAGCAATTGTATGGTTGCTTAAACAACAGCAACAATAAATCATTAGGACAGTATTTTGTAAAAAACACATGCATTAACCATCCTATTATTATACATATATTTTAATTATATATGAATATTTAATATATTTTGTATTTATTTCAGAGAGGCAAGGAGAGGGAAAGAGAGATAGAAACATCAATGATGAGAGAGAATCATTCATCGGCTGCTTCCTGCATACCCCACACTGGGGATCCAGCCTGCAACCCGGGCATGTGCCCTGGCCAGGAATCCAACCATGGCCTCCTGGTTCATAGGTCGATGCTCAGCCACTGAGCCATGCCAGCCGGGCTATTTTAATTATGTGTTATATAATATATTTATATATGTTATATAATAAATTTAAATATGTGTATAAATTTTTAAAACTCTTAAATCTCACTTGTTTCACATTTTCAAAATAATGATTTTGTTCAGTATTTTATCATTGAATGTATAGTCAGAATTGCCAAGAAATAATCAATATCACAATAAATAATTGAAAAAAATGTATTTCATGTGTTTTATATTACAAAATTTTTAAAAAGAAAATAACCATGCTCATGACCCATATTTAAATACACCATGTTAAAAGTATAAATTATTTTATCTAGTACCTAAAATATACTTCACATAATTTAAAAGTATATAAATTATACAAATTAAAAAATATATATTGAATTTATGGGGTGATACTTGTTAATAAAATTACATAGATTTCAGGTGTACAATTTTATAATACATCATCTGCATTTGTAAATTATAAAATATGATTCAAAATATTTAATGAATACTGGTACATCACCATATGTTAAATAGTGTTTTAGCTCCAGATATATATTATATGAAATAAGCACTAGTTAGTATCTTTCCAACTACTAAAAGTGGCATAAGTTTCTATTCTACATGGAAAATAAAATAACTATCATTTTTCCATCATTATTAGCTATTCCTGTGACTGGTTGTCATGTGCATAAGCAGCTTGATCCTTGACCAGTTATTGGCATCTTAAAGAATATAAAATATCAAGAAATCCAAAACATTTTCATACTATCTGTGAAAATGTCCGTCACCAGTCGTTACCTTTAGAAATTGACTTTCCAGGAGGTAAACTTCAAAGCATAGAGATGTTTAAATTTTTTTTTTTATCTTCCTAGCTCTTAGAAGAGTGTAAAGCTAATGGCAAGCCTGCACTAAATATTTTTTTATTATTCTTTATTGTTTAAAGTATTACACATGTCTCCTTTTTCCCCCATTGACCTCTCCCCCGCCACTCACACCCCCCAGCACATGCCCTCACCCCCCTAGTGTCTGTGTCTATTGGTTATGCTTATATGCATGCATACAAGTCCTTTAGTTGATTTCTTACCCCCCACCACCACCTTCCCCCACACTAAATATTTTTTAATCAAATAAAATGAAAGAAAAAAC
The DNA here is from genome assembly GCF_000412655.1 of Myotis brandtii. NCBI lineage: Eukaryota > Metazoa > Chordata > Mammalia > Chiroptera > Vespertilionidae > Myotis > Myotis brandtii. The sequence goes on from NW_005366834.1 coordinate 1,734,611, forward strand.
CTCAAGTTTATTGGGTTGACTTATAATTGTTTAGGTGTTTGTTATGTGATTTAAATACACAGAATTATGACTTGGTTATGCGTGCCAACATACAATTAAAACCAAAATGTTTGTATAGTTTATAGTACACACTATGAATAAATGTATATAAATATGTCTGTGATCTTTTTTAGGAAGTTTTCAGAAATATAAAGTTAATATCATATAAATGTAAACTAATCTGTATCTTGAGATAGAAGTAATGCTTAAATGTATAATTAAATGGTTAAAACATATCCGTGTTTTTTTTCACTTATTGAGTATCTTTTCGTTGGATATCATCAGTGTACACAGTTCTCTTCTTCACATGTGCCACAAAATTTAAGAGTGAAACAATGTATAATTTTGAAGGAAATGCTATTTTGTGAAAAGTCTTCTTTACTTGTTGAGTATTATGCTCACTAATATTGAACAGTTGGATTTTAATGTATATATGCCAAATTCCTATTACAACTTAATATATTAGAAGTTTATTATTGCATCGTTTTATTTTTTTTTGTCACAAGGCTAAAACTATGAAAAAAATGACTGCTTCCATCACTATGTCATTTTTTTATATCACATCAGACTCAAAATGGATGGAAAACAAATTCATTGTAAAAAATAAACTACTAAGGTAAAATTTTCACTACAAAAATATATCTTAACTGGTAAAATATTTAAATATAAGCACAATGTTTGAATAAAAGTACCTAATGGCTACATTACATCAGCCAAATATGTTTATCTGAACACTAAATCTTTAGATCATTGATGGTATCAATGCAAAATTTAAATGTTTTAATTATAAAATATGACATACATAAAATACATTTTAAATGTTCAGGTAAAATAAAAGATAAAATAAGTACACCTGTATCATTGTCAACAGATCAAGAAAAGTAAAGCCTATGTGTGCAACACCTCTCTCTCTTTACAAAAGAGGTTTTACAACATAAATTCATTAGTTCGATTTTTAAAAATGTGTATGTAAATGGACCTTGATATATATTTTTTCAAGAATATTCTTTACTCATCATTTTGACATTCATACTATTTAATAAATGTAGCTTTATTATTTCCCATGGCCATCCACTGTAATAATGAATACCTTATTCACATATTTAAACTTCCAGGGACAGATTTTTTGCCCTTACAAATGAATGAGAGTATTGTGAACACCACCTAGTATTTCTTTAAGGTATATAAAAGGATTGTAATAGCTTTATTCATATTATGAAAATGTTCAGACTTACTTGTTTATGTCTTATTTTACCCCAAAATTATTTTTTTCCCAAGTTATAGGTTTACCAACATTATATGAATGTCCCTAGCATTATTATCCTTACAACACTTGTTTTATCTTCCTTTTTTATTTTACATTTATTTATTTTACTTATTAAAGTATTACATATGTGTTCTTATTCCCCCATTTCCCTCCCACCCGCCCCCTGCTCATGCCATCACCCCCCTAGTGTCATTGGTTATGCTTATATGCATGCATACAAGTCCTTTGGTTGATCTCTCCCCCTTCCGCTTGCCTTCCCTCTTAATGTACAGAATCATGTATCCTTTTGAGTGACTGCACTTAATAAAATTTATATCATATTTATTATTGCCTAATTGAAAATTACCTAGCCGCCTTTTGGCTTTTATTTGCTTATATATGCATCCTCCTTCATTTTGCTTTCAACAATCATTCTTGATGCTTATATAAGTCTCCTTTAAACAGCATATGATTAAATATTTTTGTTTGTTTTATGAAGTTTGAGACTGTGTAATTTAGAATTGGAAAATTAAGTCTGTATGCCATTATTATGATTTTTTTAATATTTGGAAGGTTTTCTATCCCTCTTATTTGTTTTACTTCTTTGTTTTTGGTTTCTTCTTTCCTTGCCTCATATTTTTTTGAGTTGATACATTTTCCCCATTTGATTATTTCCTCACACTAATTTTTGGATGTTTTTCATTGCATTTATCTCCAAATACCTCAAATTCTGGTGTTCAGGCCCCCAGAGATTGTTTTCAGAACAGAAAGAATAAATAAAATATTATCAAGCTTTGAGCAGAACCTGAGGTGAAGAGCAAAGATCAGACTGAGCAAATTTATATTCTTATTTCAGATTATGTTGGTTACTTTTTCTTCCTTTATTTTTGTACTAGAGGCCTGGTGCATGAAATCTGTGCACTTGGGGGTCCCTCAGCCTGGCCTTCACCCTCTCACAGTTTGGGAGCCCTTGGGGGATGTCTGACTGATGGTTTAGGCCTGCTCCCCCTGGGGGAGTGGGCCTAAGCCATCAGTCGGACATGCTTAGTGCTGCCACAGAGATGCAAGAGGCTCCTATCACCGCCACTGTGCTCACCAGCCGTGATCCCGGCTTCTGGCTGAGCAGTGCTTCCCCTGTGGGAGTGCACTGATCACCGGGGGCAACTCCTGCATTGAGTGTCTGCCCCCTGGTAGTCAGTACACGTCATAGCAACTGGTCGTTCCACCGTAAGGCCAAAACCAGCTCTCCAACATCCCCTGAGGGTTTCCGGATTGTGAGAGGGTGCAGGCCAGGCTGAGGGACCCCACCGGTGCATGATTGGGGACTGGGGAGGGACATGAGAGGTTGGCCAGCTGCAGGAGGGCTCCAGGGCATGTCCTTCCCTTCTCACTCAGTCCCGATCAGCCAGCCCCAGCAGCAAGCTAACCTACCAGTCAGAGCATCTGCCCCCTGGTGGTCAGTGCACATTATAGCGAGCGGTTGAGTGGCCTTAGCATATCATTAGCATATTATGCTTTGATTGGTTGAATGGTTGACTGCACGACCGGACACTTAACATATTAGGCTTTTATTATATAGGATAAGCAAAAATATAAATATTCATCCCAGAAAGGAGAAACTCATGACTGTATCAGAAAAGGATGCATTATAGAACTACTCCATATTAGTTCCAATCACACTATCCTATCCAGTTTCCCTCATTTGTCTTAATTTTTCTGAGTCTAACCTCTCTGTACCTGAGCACCAATTCTTTAGAAATGCTACTGAATATGAGTTTCAGAAGTCATTCACGCTTCTAATGGTAACATTCCACACAGCCTATATATACAAGCCTGGTGACTTCATCAAGAAGGAGCCAAGCATTTGTGTCTATAAAATACCACAGTGGTGCACAACAAATTCAGATTTTGGTGATGTTGGGCCAATTAAAATACTACCACCATGTTATTTTTAAAAAATATGAAAGCATCAGAAACTTGTTTCTGCAACCAAGATTCAAAAAAAAAAAATCCTGAAGTGAGGTGTTTTATACCTCAGTGCTCTAGACTAATCTACAAACTCCAGAAAAGGCAACTAAGGTGCTAAGCTGAGTTGGGAAAACACTGAGATTAGAATTTGAGTGCAGTAATTTCAAAGATCAGGGATTCTTGGTACATTAGTCCACAAAACTGTGAGTTTTTTGGACAAAACACATATAGACATACCCTTCCAGGGACAGAAGCTCAACCTCAAAGTAACAAACAAACAAATAAGAAAAAAAAGCTACCAGGAAAATGAATAAATAAATTGATATCTCATTAACCACTTGTTAGGATTGTGTATATAGACTACTCAAAAACAGTGCAGATAAATTATAAGAAACAATGAATAAACATAATAAAATTGCTTAAAACTTGATCAAGAATGGAAAAGTAAAGTAACTAATTTTTAGAAAATAAGAAAATTCTATATAATAAAAGCCTAATATGCTAAGTGTCTGACCGTTCATTCAACCAATCGACCGGTCACTATGACACCCACTGGCCACAAGGGGGAAGCTGCTCCAACTGGTAGGTGAGCTTGCTGCTGGGGTCCAGCTGATGGGGATGAGGCCAGACAGGTCGGACACGCCCTGGAGCCCTCCCATGGTCCCTGGCCCTGATCCAGACTGGGTGAGAGGGGCCAGACACACCCTGGATGAATCTGTGCACCAGACCTTTAGTATTTAATAAAACAGATGATTATCCTTTGAGATAGGTTTCATGAAGTCAGTAAACTAGAATACATTGTACTTTAATTGTCCAAAGCACGCCTTTTGTAAGTAAATTTGCTGCCTGAATTCAAACCCAGCAAACTGACTCCCACGTCTGTATGTTTATCTACTGTTGTCTCTTTTCTCACTAACACTGTATTGGAGCAACATGGACTTCCCCTACTCTAATGAACCTTCTCATATCATTTGCCCTTTAGATTCTTACCCTTCTCTAATGAACCTTCTCACTTTATCCTTTTGATTTAGAATGATAGACTTGCAAATTTTGCCCTGGGATAAAATAATTGCCTATTTCTAAGGCCTTTACTTTACTCAGCAAGTCTTACTTATATAGTGGATTATAAGATAACTCAGAAAACTACAGTTTTTCAGTTATCATATAATCAGATCATATTTGTTGAAAGTACTCTTTTTCAAAACTACTAATATTACACTCCTCATTGTGATATTAACACCATAATTTTAATCTCATCATTAACCTGGTTATGTACTCCACCATGCATACATTCCAATTCATGTCAAGTCTGCAAAAAACAGATGGCTTTGGTTACATAAACAAGGTATTAATTTTGAATAACTGAAAGTATTATACTAAAAAACTTTCCTAGTCAGTAAAATATTTCTATATCATAAGTTATTGGGTTTTAAACCACATATATTATTTTTTAGAATTCTTTGTGCTCTCAACACCATTCCTCCCCTCCCCCCGGTCTCCTCCCAAGTACTGACTAGAAGTGTGGATTTGCCAGCTATGTGATTCTTTTCTTACATTGCATGTGCAGTTGACTCAAATCAAGCTGGACAAATCATTTGCATTGAATTATAACAATCTATTATAGATTTATAGAGTGTTAACTTCTTTTACTTATGGAACTACACAGATATGCCAAATCAAATCAGACTTGATAACACAATTATCTTTTTAAGAAATTTCCAAATGCTCATGAATAATTTTTAAGAATCATTGGCTAAGGAAGTTGATATAAACTCCATCTTGTTAGATTTTAAATAATATATTCTGAGATTGTAGGATATTTTGGGAATGATTCCACACAATGATTTGAATTTAAGTATCTTGACTGTTAAAAATGACATTTCTCTAGAGCAGGGGTCCTCAAACTACGGCCCGCGGGCCACATGCAAATACAAATATTGTATTTGTTCCCGTTTTGTTTTTTTACTTCAAAATAAGATATGTGCAGTGTGCATAGGAATTTGTTCATAGTTTCTTTTTTTAAACTATAGTCCGGCCCTCCAACGGTCTGAGGGACAGTGAACTGGCCCCCTGTTTAAAAAGTTTGAGGACCCCTGGTCTAGAGTATATTATACCGTTAACAATGGATGGGCTCAGCTCTAAATCTGATGTTTCATCTGCTCTTTGATAATGGATCTGTGCTTTATAATACTTCTTTGTATCCAGAAAAATGTTATCATTGTTGGTAGATGGTAGTTTAAGGACATTAAGAGAATATAAATTATTCCCTTTCCCTTTTCAGTATGCTCATCTAGTTCTGCCCCTGCAGAGTGGGTGGCTATTTTTCAGTGGTGATTCTCCAGCCAGCAACACTTGGCAACTTCTCATGAACAATTTCCTCCAGGGCAACACCCCTTTCACATAGTGGCACCTCTGTGTGAACATTTTAGAAATGTGAATTCAGCAAAACTCCTAAAGGCAGCTGATGAGTTCTATGGGCATCCCAGACCCCTATCCAGATATGTCCCAGTGATGGCTTTCTGATGAGTCAACACCCCACCGCTTCTCCAGAATCTGTCTGGCAACTTTTTGGCAAGACAACCAGTTCTACTACTGCCTTTTAAACAGCAATCCTAACAAGGACTATACTTGGTAATTTGCCAGCATCCCAGAAAGCTGTTCTCTGTTTACCATATCATTCTGCAGCTTCTTAACCATCTAGTGGATTTAAAACACATCCTATCTAGTGAAGTTTGAATCCAGGTTTATGGAGTACCTTTTTCTTCTAAGACTCTCCCTTTCTTGGATATGCCCCTTCAGCCTTAGGGCATTTTTTGGAATTATCTGGTCTTTCTCATATATAATTTCCTGTTATTTTGACCACCTGCTAACAAGCATTTATATATTTTTCCTTATCAAATTACTGTTGTGTTTGTTTATGGATGGATCTCCAAGTATAACATAACTGATAGCAGAAGTGGTTCCTAGAGTTTGACCCAACAGATGAGTTTTTGAAAATATTTTGATCATGGCATTTGGCTTGAGTGTAGTGCTGATCTCCTTGCCTATAGGAAATGGAGTGCTCATAATCCATTATGTTATAATCAATCAAGCTATCATGTGTGATTGTTTGTGATGAAGTGCAAAGTGAAGCACATGCCTTGGGAGTCAAAGGGGTTATTGCACTTGATCTCTATGGAAATAGCAATAACTATCAGACTGTATTGTGGGACAGCCTCTTTTTAGAGTATCTGAGTGCTAACAAACAAACAAAAAAAACACACAAAAAAACAAGTTCAGGTCCATTAATTTTCATATCATGTTATTGTGTAACAATCAGACGTTGTATACACACATACTTTTAAGGGTACTTAGGAATTTGGTTCCAGAACACATTGTACAGGGATGGTGGTAATATGAACAACTTGCCCAAAGACCTGGGGTAGTGGAATGTGAGACTATGAGGCATGAAGACAGAACAGTGAGAAGAATGGTGTCTACACTATTCACTGAACCCCAACGCTGGCATTCTAAAATGTGACTTGAGGTCATCCCACCCTCAAAGTTAAAACCACATGAGCAAACAGGCATTCTCATGAGCAGGAGCTTGCCTGATTCCAAAACCTTTTAGAATAATAAAAGTATCTTAATAGAGGTGATGGCTCCATAACATTACAAATGTGGTAAATGACACCAAATTTTACACTTTAAGATGATTAATCATTCATTTAGTTTTATAAATTTTACCTCAATAAAAACATTAAAAATAGTAAAATACAGATGAGAACTTAAGTTAATTAGCTAAGGAAAGGTATAGGTCAGTCTGGCCCTAAAGCCAGCCATGCCATGCAATTGCCCCGAAGCTCTTCCCCTGACTCAGAGGATGTTGGGGAGGCACAGAACTTGACAATTACCAGACTCAAGGCCATCACTACAGATGTGGAAAGTGAGGACGGAAGAGAGAGCCAGAACTAAAGCCCAGGTCTCCTGATCCCAGTACTCTGTCCCTACGGTCACATGACGAGGGCCTCTCACAGTGGGTGAGCAGTCCCAGCACAGTGGCAGCTTGAAAGGAAAGCCTGACAGCCTCAGGATGATGGCATCATCCTGTCAGCTCTCCCTCTGTTCCCTCCTGACCCTGTACACACTGCTGGAACATTCAGGATGTGGAAAAATAGACAAGCTTGGGCAAGGAATCCACAGAGAAGACAGGAAGTACTCTGTGCCCTTTCGTGATCTACCAAGAGCCAATTTCCAATGATTCTCCTGAAATAGAACTGGAGAACAATGGAGAAGGAGGTTGGTGCAGCACATGTAGGTCTCCTCTGTAGACCCAAACATACCGCAGCCAAAGTCTTTAAGAACATGGTCTGAATCAGAAAGGCCCTTGAATCCTTTCTTACTAAGGGCACATCTTCCCTGGATACAAATAATTAAACTGCCTCACAGATAATTTTTTTTAAAATAAAGAGTTTTGGTGGTGTTATATTTAAGTTCATTCAGTTTCATGTAATCTTTGAAATACAACAGTTGTTTACTGTGCTTTGATTTCTAAGCTTTCCTTTGATGGCAAATATTAATATTTATCATTTTTTTGATGTTGGACTAATGAGAATCTTAAGTAATCTTAACTTTTTATGAGAAGGCATTTAAATATTACAGTACAGTAGATGTGTTTGTTTCCTAATTTACAGTCCTCTTGTTTTTAACATCAAGGAGCATTAATTTTTGTGCTGGGTCCTGAGTTGTTGTTTATCAAAATTTTCCAGTAAACTTCATATGGTCAGAACTGAAGGCCTGCACATTGATTTGATGACCAAAGAGAATATGACAGTCCACCGAATCACACAGTGCTCTGGGAAAGATCTAGCTGTGATTTTCACAGAGACATTCGCACACCTGTAGAACTACTAGCCAGCAATAGCAGACAGGGCAGCATCCCAGGCTTAATGACCGCAAACACAGGTGATACATATTGAGTGCTGGTGCACGCGAGACGCTGCGAAGGCATGCTTCACATCAGTAATCTCACCTGATCCGCACAACAACTCTGAGACCTAAGCAGTCTTATCGACTTCATTTCACAGAAATAGGAGATGTACAGAGGTCGAGTACTCTGCTCAGGACAACACAGCTAATGAGCAGCCAAACCAGAAGTCATTCCGACCAGAGCCAGATAGTGGGCTCTTCTCTATACTCCCTTCCTTGTGATCACCTTCTTGATTCCCCAGTATTTGGAAAAAGAAAAAAGAGTAGTAAACTATAAATAACATGTCCTCTTTCTTTGGTCCAAATCAAAAATATCTACAGCCAATAATTCTTTACATGCCTTATTTTCTTTCAGGCTATGCCACTAAAATTTCTCAATGGTGATTCTCCTTCACTGGTGCCCTTTAGCCATAATCATATCGAATCCCTGAACAAAATTTCCTGGTACCCTCGATGCCCATAAAATATTTGTGTTCATAGTAAATGCATATGTGACTGTTGTGTCTCTGTGTATGTGTTCCTCTTTTGTAGTCATTTATTCTGTCAGATGAAGCCACAGCCACAGGAGAAATTAGGTTTGTTACAGAGGAAATAAAAGAGAAATGAGGAGTTAATGTTCAGATTTGGCACACAGATGGCTCATTTGAGCTCCTAGACTAGAATAACGCTATCCAATAGAAATATAATGTGAGCCATACAGGGGTAGGCAAAAGTAGGTTTGCATCTGTGAGTACATGAAGCACAGACTTTTTTTATTCTTGTATTTATTATTTATTTGCTAATTATTGTATTACTTATTTGTATTGTTTGTAAACCTACTTTTGCCCACCCTATATAGATAATTTTAAATTTCCTGAAGCCACATTTTTAAAAAGTAAAAGAAATGTTAATCTTAAACAAATATTTTAAAAAGCATTTCAACATATAATCAGTATAAATATTATTGAAGTATATTATTAATTTTTTATTAATAATTCTGGAAAATATGCTATGTATTTTATATTTACAGCATATCTGAATTTGAACAATCTACATTTCAATTACTCAAAGCCACTTGCGCATAGTGATGGTTGCATTACACCGCACAGCCCTAGAAAACACTGGCAGTGCTGATGGCTATACACTGCTCAAAACAGTGATTTAAATTAAAACTGTATTAAATATTTAAACGTTCTTTCTTTGCAAGATCCAGGCATGCCTATTTGAATGTTCATCATTAGCATATACCATGGGTAAAAAGACCTCAATATATAATTGAAAGAGTGGCCCTTATGTTCTCAGGAAGAAAGCCAATCCTATTTTACCCGAGTTGGGTGGCTGAGAAATGACATGAATCAGAAGGAGAGAAGCACACAGTCACAGACTGGTTCTGTCTTGGCTTCAGAAACTGCAAATTTAAATTCTGAAGAGAAGGGGTATCGGGGTAATCGAAATTCTAAAACATTGGCCAGTGTCAGTCAAAGTGGTTTTATGCCAAAAGAATAGTTTATAGCAAAGTAAAAATAGCTGTACTACATAGGTAAACAGAGAAAAATAATGAGTTAACAGACATAAATCTTAATAAATACTTTTCTGGTACATAGGCTATATAGCAATGCCATATTTCTGTGAGTGATAAAGGGGGTCAGTGAGTTGAGGGCCAATGTCCTTCCAGGAGCCCTCTGGAGAGGGGCAATGGAAACCGAAATCAAAGGCTAGTAAGTGGAACAGATGAAATGTGTGCATGCAGAGGTCTTCAGGTCAAGCATGTTAACAAAGAAGGGCCAAAGGACTTTTCCTGAGTCGAAAGATAGAAATGTAACTTTTCTCTTTTCAGAGGATAAGAATGCAAATCCCCAGCGGGGGACTGACCAGACAACGCTTCCCTCAGTGGGGATCCAGGACTAGACACAAAACAAAGCAAAGTCCAGAGTTTAAATAGCAACATTACTCTCCAGTTAGAAACAAAAATCAGGCAAGCCTCCTATTATGTATATGCACTTTAAAAAACAGAAACAAAAACAAAAATGGGAAGTTCCCCCAGAGGCAGGCCTGTAGCCCAGGAAAAAGAGAGGCTTTTAAGACCCAAAGCTACTAGAGTAAGTTCATTACTAAGTTAAAGTATTCTCCCATAAACCCTGTGCCTCGAGGTTCAAGAGAATTCACTAGAAACTTAAAAAGCTACAACTTTTCTGCAATTTTTTGTGTAAACTTGTTACCTTATTATGTCTCTATAGGCGATTAGTCTGCATGACAGTTATTCTTCCTCCAATAGAGGGATTTAGGTCAACTGCCCTTCAAGTCATAAGGGATCCAATTCTAAGGCATCATTTTCGGTCCCTTCCTTGCAAGTCATAAAGATTAAACTGGCGCTAGCATTTCTCAATCTCATAACCCTTGCACTCCTCCACAAACTCACACTCTAGTGGTCCTCAGTCGCACACTCATTGCCTCAGGTGTAAGCAATGTAGATGCCAAAGAAACTAGGCCCAGAGTCCATTACAGGTTAGAGCAGTGGTTCTCAACCTTGGCTGCACACTAGAATCACCTGGGAATCTTTTAAAAATCCTGATTTCTGGGCCTCATCCTCCGGAAATTCTGTTTCTTTGTTATGGGGTAAGGCCACAACATTAGTAACAAAGAAAC
>NW_005366834.1:1746573-1752983 GCF_000412655.1 Myotis brandtii
GTCTATACCCGCGGGAGCCGGCCTGCAGTCTATACCCGCGGGAGCCGGCCTGCTGTCTCCACCTTCGGGAGCCGGCCTGCAGTCTATCCCCGCGGGTGCCGGCCTGCAGTCTCCACATTCGGGGAGCAGTGTGGCCAGCAGTGCTTCCCAGGTCCTGGACTCCAGGAGAAAGGTGAGTTGAAAGCCTTCATCTAGGTTTCCGCCTGGAACCTTGGGCCTGGGCGGGAGCCGGGTTTCGTGGGGCCTTGACCGGAACGCGCGGTCACAGGAGCTGTCCATGCTGTGGAAGCATCAGAGCTGGTGTCCTGGGCGACTGCATTCGGGAAGCCAGATTCGCGGGGACCCGGGGACAAGAGCTGCCTGCACCGGGCGGCAGCCTGGGAGCTGGAGTTTCCGGGAACCTGGGGTCAGCGGAGCTGCCCTGTGGCCGCAAGGGTTGGGGAGTTGGCCTACACCGAACTGGGCCGGTGGTGGTGGGCGCCTGGGTTCGCAGGGTGCAGGGGGCCTGGTGTCATAAGAGCTGCCTCAGCCACATGGGCCACCTGCTGCTCCTTGGTGAGCCTGCGGCCCAGTGTAGGAGCCCGCGGGGACCCGGGGACCGGAGCTGGCTGGTGCCAGGACAGGCGGAGCCTGGATTCAGGGGAGCCCGCAGGGAGCCATCTAGGGCCACAGAGTCGTCCTGCTGCTGGGGTGACCTGGCTTCATAGGGTCCGCGGTGAAACTGGGTGCTCCCTTTACTCTCTGGAGTGATGGGGGTAATGCTAATCTCTCCTACCCTCATCAAATCTAAGAGGTAACAAAGACATGATTTTATAGCTATTTTTGGAGTCAGAGAGAATGAGTGTAATTTTAGAAAACGAATAAGTCTATTCTGGAAGAGAAGGAAGCCATATCTTAAATTGTAAAGGACATCACTAGCAGTATGTTAGGGAAACCAAAACTTGTGGTGTGAGAAGGCCAGGTGCCTGGAATTCATTGCTGGCCTCCACCTGCAAACATGAAATGTTAAAAATGATGCTTAGTCCTCAAATACTTGCTTTGAAAATTAAATAAATGACCGCAAATTCCTTCAAATAGTCTTGACTGTATTTTGTTTAAAAGCTGTTTCTTTATTGATAGCTCACCAATGAGAAATGATGGGCAACATGAGGGAGAAGGTTAAGCTGTGCAGGGTGAGTTTAAGTGCAGATTCAGAAAGAGCTCTTAATGAAGTACAGTGCGGGATTGCTCTACTCAGTGGTTCTCAACCTTGGCTGCACACTAGAATCACCTGGGAATCTTTTTAAAATCCTGATTTCTGGGCCTCATCCTCTGGAAATTCTGTTTCTTTGTTACTAATGTTGTGGCCTTACCCCATAACAAAGAAACAGAATTTCCGGAGGATGAGGCCCAGAAATCAGGATTTTAAAAAGATTCCCAGGTGATTCTAGTGTGCAGCCAAGGTTGAGAACCACTGAGTAGAGCAATCCCGCACTGTACTTCATTAAGAGCTCTTTCTGAATCTGCACTTAAACTCACCCTGCACAGCTTAACCTTCTCCCTCATGTTGCCCATCATTTCTCATTGGTGAGCTATCAATAAAGAAACAGCTTTTAAACAAAATACAGTCAAGACTATTTGAAGGAATTTGCGGTCATTTATTTAATTTTCAAAGCAAGTATTTGAGGACTAAGCATCATTTTTAACATTTCATGTTTGCAGGTGGAGGCCAGCAATGAATTCCAGGCACCTGGCCTTCTCACACCACAAGTTTTGGTTTCCCTAACATACTGCTAGTGATGTCCTTTACAATTTAAGATATGGCTTCCTTCTCTTCCAGAATAGACTTATTCGTTTTCTAAAATTACACTCATTCTCTCTGACTCCAAAAATAGCTATAAAATCATGTCTTTGTTACCTCTTAGATTTGATGAGGGTAGGAGAGATTAGCATTACCCCCATCACTCCAGAGAGTAAAGGGAGCACCCAGTTTCACCGCGGACCCTATGAAGCCAGGTCACCCCAGCAGCAGGACGACTCTGTGGCCCTAGATGGCTCCCTGCGGGCTCCCCTGAATCCAGGCTCCGCCTGTCCTGGCACCAGCCAGCTCCGGTCCCCGGGTCCCCGCGGGCTCCTACACTGGGCCGCAGGCTCACCAAGGAGCAGCAGGTGGCCCATGTGGCTGAGGCAGCTCTTATGACACCAGGCCCCCTGCACCCTGCGAACCCAGGCGCCCACCACCACCGGCCCAGTTCGGTGTAGGCCAACTCCCCAACCCTTGCGGCCACAGGGCAGCTCCGCTGACCCCAGGTTCCCGGAAACTCCAGCTCCCAGGCTGCCGCCCGGTGCAGGCAGCTCTTGTCCCCGGGTCCCCGCGAATCTGGCTTCCCGAATGCAGTCGCCCAGGACACCAGCTCTGATGCTTCCACAGCATGGACAGCTCCTGTGACCGCGCGTTCCGGTCAAGGCCCCACGAAACCCGGCTCCCGCCCAGGCCCAAGGTTCCAGGCGGAAACCTAGATGAAGGCTTTCAACTCACCTTTCTCCTGGAGTCCAGGACCTGGGAAGCACTGCTGGCCACACTGCTCCCCGAATGTGGAGACTGCAGGCCGGCACCCGCGGGGATAGACTGCAGGCCGGCTCCCGAAGGTGGAGACAGCAGGCCGGCTCCCGCGGGTATAGACGGCAGGCCCAGGCCGGCACCCGCAGGTGGAGACTAGACTGGCTCCCGCAGCCTCAGATTCCCAATGTGCACGAGGCCCGCTCCTGAGGCCCGAGGCCACCTGCGCACCTGGGACCCAGCTGCCCACTCCGCGGACACGGACTGTGGCCCAGCTTCTGTCCCTCAGACTCTGGTTTGTCTCAGCGCCAGGCCAACCCCGTGGCCCCAGCCTGGAGGCCGGATTCCAGGCCCAGGTCCCCCGCCTGCCCAGTGTCGGTCTGGTCAAGGCCGATTAACATAACGGGCCAGCGGAGGCCCAGGATTCAGACTGACTCCGTGGTTCCAGGCTCCAGACTTGGGGCGCCCTGGGCCGTTCTCCCTCGGCCTCAGCCTCCGGGGGCTCCCACCGAACCAGGTACCTGGCCGGCCTGGCGCTCACTGGACAGCAGTGGATCCAGACCCCAGCCCACCCTGTGCTCCCGCGGCTGGTAGGCCCCAGTGGACCCGAATCCAGGCCCACCTGCAGACATGCTGCTAAAGGTAAGTTATACTCGAATTCAGAAAAAGATTACCTTATGGCGGTGGGTTCGTCACTTAAGTCTCTCCTTAAGTCTCTCACTATAAAGGTTTAGAGCAGCAATTTTCAACTGGTGCGCCACAAGAATTTTTAAAAACATGCCACACCTGACTATGTAGTAAGAGCCACTGACCTCTTTTCCCTTAGATTGATGTGCCACGGAATTTTAGCAATTAGTTTATGTGTGCCATGAGATGAAAAAGGTTTAAGGCACCAGTTTACTGGACAAAAGCGTTAAAAATAAATATAACTATCATAAGTTGTTAATAGACACAATATAAAAAGAGGTAAGTGATCATATGAAAAACATTTTTAAAAGTGGAGGAGGGGAGTAAAAGCATTTTTGTATGTGATGGAAGTTAAATTGTTATCAGGTTGAAATAGACATATCTAGATGATAATTAATATAAACCTTATGATAACTGCAAAGCAAAACTGTACAGTAGATATACAAAAGGTAGAGAAAACAGAGTCAAAGCATACCATCATGGGAGCTTTGTAGCCACTTGTATCTGTGGGAGTCAGTAGGCATATAAAAGAAGAGAAAATTTTAGAAAGGCTTATGAACATTTATTGTATCTTTGTTTATAAAAATAAATCATTGAAAGTAGAAAAATGGATAAATAAAGTGTATCTGATAACAATGTCAAAATTAAGATTGATATTAATGTTAAATATTACTGATTAATATTAAAATAAGATTGATATTAATCTATATTGATGTGGATCTGAGAAAATTTTGAGCAGAAAAATACACTGCAGAATTATGTTTATAAATCATAAAAATATAAAAATCACATACCAAATTATTTTCTTAATTGTGTGTGTGTGTATATATATATATATATACACACACATATATATACAATTAAGAAAATATATATTATGCCAAGGCTAAATTTCATTTGAAATAACAAAACCACATTTATAATGGCCCACTTTAATTAAAGGAAGTGAAGTAATTGGGACAGGGTTAAATTGATTGGACATAATTTCTTCTATAAAGTTTCACTTCCTATACAAAAAACAACAACAAACACATTCAAATAAGAAAAACCTGAAAAGGTCATGACTTTTCTTTGTGGGAATGTGGGTGATTGCAGTTTATTTCTTTAGCCCAGAGACTGGTATTAGGAGATTTACATGCCAGTTCACATCTGTCAGTGAAAGTTTAATGGGATAAGTACTTATACTCTGGTAAAGTTCCTTGTATATAAAATGGAGGACTTGACTTACGTAATAAATGATTTTTTTTTACTATATCTATACCTTTTTTATCATTCTACTGCAAACGTAAGTCCAATATAGGTTATGAGACCCACCAGCTGAATGTTTATAATACCACTAAATCTCACATTTATTACATAGTCTTTTCTGTGTTATTCACAGAGCCAGCATCTGTTCATTTAAAACCTTATTTTAAACTAGGTTGTAATTCCTAGTGAACAATATCAGTGACTATAGTGTTAGTGCAAAAAACTATATTTTAATATGTAGCAAATAATCAATTATATCATTTTCTTACGTGTACAAAAGTTTACTCTCAAGTAAGTCTTGGACTAGCAGGCACTATCTGTCATTTTAGAGCAAACACAATATTAAATGAGAGTTTAAATTTATATGCTTCATAAATGCATTTATAGCTTTAGTTTATATGTTTCTATGATTGGGTCTCTACTGAGTTTGAGAAAGTAAGACCACCACAGAATTTTTATCTCTTGGGAAAGATTTATATAACCTGTAGTAAACTCAAGCTGGTTTAGCATATTAAATAATAATACTTGGAGAAAAAATATATTTAGCTTGTGCAAGAGTACTAAGCTTACTTCTTTTTGAAGTATCAGAGGCATTCATTAAAGCTAAGATTTAAATTTTATCATTGTGTGTGATATTTAAGTTTATGTGTCAACTTGGCTGGGCAACTGTGTCCAGATATTGGCCAAACATTGTTCTAGATGTTTCTGTGAGAGTATTTTTGGATAAGATTCACATATATATTAGTGGACTTTGAGTAAAGCAGGTTGTCCTTCATAATGTGGTCATCCTCATCCAATCAGTGGAAGGTTTGAATTGATGAAAAGACTAATCATCTATGCAGCAAGAGGGAAATCTGCAGCAGACAGCCTTTGGACTTGAGCTGCAGCATTCTCTGGGTCTCGGGCTTGCCAGCCCACCCTGTAAATGTTTGACTTCCCAACCTCCCTTATTGATACCAAAAATGTTGGGTGTTGTTTGAGTCCCAGTTCTTGTCTCTCGAAAATCTAAGAATGAAGTCGCAGACAAAATCAATGAATGGGAGCAAAGCTTATTGGGAGAAGCCAGTCCTGGAAAAGGTGCAGCTGAGGTTCCAGGAGCAGCCCAGTGTCCGGAGCTTCCTTTCCCTGTTATAGTCGGGAGTAGTTTGGCATCCAAGCTAATTAAAGTCTAATAGTCCAAGTGTGGAGGCCCACATGGCCATAAGCCATATCGGAGCAGGGATGTGCTCCCCCACCACAGGAATGCAAGTCAGGAATCCATGGCATGCTGGGGAGATGAGGGTGAGAGCTTGTGCCCAAGAGAAAGAGCAAGCCTTTTAATTTGGGGGTGGGTACAGTCTTGCTAGCTCCTATTTGGTCCTTTCAAATAATTCTGCCTTAGCAATATCCTTTGGATTGGTTAATATGCCTTGTCATTGGTGTTCTGCATACTTCCTAAAGTTTATGCCTCTCTCATGAATGAGTGCCCTTGCTTCCCTGCCCAGTTGGGGTGATTCTGCCTAGTTTAACTTCCTCCCCGCTCTATGGTCCCTGTCTCTGTCTACCTAGCTTCCCTCTGTCTCCTCATTATCACATGAGAAAATTTCTTAAAATGAATGTCTTTTATTTTATTTTATTTTATTTTATTTATTTTTTATTATTTTTTATATAATTCTTTATTAGTTACGGTATTACAAATGTGTCCTCATCCCCCCCATTAACCCCAAACCTTCCCCCCCACACACACTCATGCTCTCATCCCCCTGTTGTCCATGTCCATTGGTTTGGCTTATATGCCTGCATACAAGTCCTTCGGTTGATCTCCTCCCCTTACCCCCACCCTCCCCTACTTTCCCTCTGGGGATTGATAGTCTGATCGCTGTTTCTCTGTCTTTGGATCTGTCCCTGTTCATCAGTCTATGTAGTTCTCTATATTCCACAAATGAGTGAGATCATG
>NW_005366834.1:1754269-1770734 GCF_000412655.1 Myotis brandtii
TTGGTAATTTAATGGGGATTGCATTGAATCTATAGATTGCTTTAGGTAGTATGGACATTTTGATGATGTTGATTCTACCAATCCATGAACACTGTATGTTCTTCCATCTGTTTATGTCATGAATGTGTTTTTATATACAAATTTTTTAGGTTCAGTTTGTTTATTTTCTAGAGAACCATGACATATACAACTTGGTAAGACCTAAATCTAAAGTGGATTTTAAAGTATCACTACATAATGATAAAGACATTTCTTCAAAATCAGTTACAAATAAAAGTTTTGCCACTTTGATTTTTCTACAACACTCATTCTCAGTAGTCCCTTTTGTTTTTTTGCTTTGAGTTCCTAAGGTAGATTCCAGAACCTGACCAGCAGAACAACCTTCACAGCATCAGATAGAACAGCATAATTGGAGGGTTCTGTCATAAGTATATATCTTGCTCTGGGCAGTGAAGGGCAATGAACACAGAGTCTATTATAACACCAAAGTACTTCCACACCCACCCAGAGTCTTTTCAGACTTGCCAAATCTTTTTTAAACTTATTTTTATTGTTGAGTGTAGTATAGATGTTCTCCATATTTTTGCCCCCCTCCACTTGGCTCTGCCCCACCCCAGGCCTTCACAACACGATTGTCTGTGCCCATGGGTTATGAATCTCTCTCTCTCTCTCTCTCTCTCTCTCTCTCTCTCTGTCTATCTATCTATCTATCTATCTGGCTAATATGCAATGTGTCCCCTTGGGAGTTCGACTGGGAGAATGGGAGTTCCATCGCTTGCTATGATATGCGTGGACCACCAGGGGGCAGCAGGGAACATGGTGGATGACCAGAGGCAGTTGTGGGGTGCTGAGGGAGAGAGGGAAGGAGGAGGTCGGGTGGTAGGGAGGCAGGGAGGCAGGGAGACAGGAGGTGGAGAACCTGATCAGCCCTGATCAATGGCCAGGCCTAGGGACCCTACCTGTGCACGAATTTCGTGCACCAGGCCTCTAGTATGCATATAAGTTCTGAGATCTCTCAGTCTGTTCCATGTCAGGCTCTGTGAAAGCGATCTAGGTTTAGAATACTATAGTTATCAAATAGAAGGAATTCCAGGTGTACTTTAGAGCATGAGCAAATGTTCTGAGGTAAGAGACTGGATGCATTTGAGCAACAGAAAAATAAAGAAGGATAAGGACAGTTCAGAAAAGCTATGCAGAAGGTAGAAGGAATTGGAATTTGATTAAAAAGTTGCTTTAAAGTTTTTGTTTGTTTGTTTTCAATAAGATTAAATCTTGTTAGTTGATAGAATGATCTAAAAAAGAATCCAAGTAAAATACAATTTATGGAAGAGAGGGCCATTTTCTGGGGGCCTTGCTTGAATAAGTAAAAAGGTATGGAACTGAGTACAAAAATGGACAAACTAGATTTAGCAGAGCACAGATAGTCCCTCTGTTAACAGGAGAGAATGATGACTCTCACTGATTGTGTGGAAACATGTAGTAGTACATGAATACAGTGATTTTCTTTTGCTTGAATCCATACTCTCAGTGAAAGGGGAAGCAAAGTGACCAGCTAACAGTAAGGAGATGAGTGTTAGTGATTTAAAGACAGATATAAGGAATGAAAGAATGATTTAGGAGCTTGAAAAAAAAATGGTAGATAAAGAGAATGTAGTAAAGTAGCATAGAGGGCCCAGTAGGTTTGTAGTCAGTAATGTAAAACAAGATTACTCAGTATGATAAAGTGTTTTTCTCCAGTCAGAGTCCAAGGAGAGTGTTAGATTAATGAAAGCCTTTTGCCTAATTGTTCTGAGTCTCACACTTTTTAAAAATATAATTTGAGCATTTGAAACAGTGACCTTAAACATTATCTTCCTTTGTTCCTTCTATGTTATCCCCTGGATTACAATGTATTTTCTAAGCATATTTAAAGCATTCCCTTTCAAATGTAATCTCTTCCCTGTCCCCTGTTATTTGCCAAATCTGTTGTTTCTTTAAGATTTTTTTGCACTTCTATACAGCAATTCTTCAATGAAGCCTCTGTTATTATCTCAAAATCAATTGGCTTTAAAACTAGAGGTTGTAAAATTTTTATGACACATATATACAAAAACCAGAACTCATTCACAGTCTTGGACAGGTTCCCACATATAATGAGTTTAAATTTGGTTCTTAAGGGTGAGCAGTATCATATAACTTCAAATTTTTCAATCAGATAAAACTGCTGTGCACTCCCAGCCCCTTGAATGAATAGAAAATTCAATTGTATATTGACAAGTTTACCACTACTCATGTCTCAAACTACTGGAGGTAGGTGTCAAGGAAAAGTGATGGGGATGACTCTTCCTTGCGATGCATTGTGCTGCAAATTATTTGCTTCTTCTGCTGAATACACCAATGCCAAGCAATGACAATTAAGCAACTCAGAGATTATATTCTCACTGAGCTGTTCAATTCTATGTAGATTCCATCAGTGACGCCCTTCTGTTACCAGGCTCTCCCCATCCTTTGGAAATCTCACCTGTACTTCACAACTTGAGATCTAGGTACACCTGGGAATAAATGTTGTGTTGATTGAGCTTTATTCATTTAGAGGGGTCCGCCAAAACAAATATGAAAATGAATCGCATGTTGTACATTCTTTACAACTGCTAAATACCAGAATCATTATAAATTAAGAATGCTTGCCTAATAGTTGTGTTAACTACCACACATACTTCCAGAATAATGCTTGTCAACATACTCTTTAAAAATATATATATATCTTATTGATTTTTTACAGAGAGGAAGGGAGAGGGATAGAGAGTTAGAAACATCGATGAGAGAGAAACATCGATCAGCTGCCTCCTGCACACTCCCCAGTGGGGATGTGCCCACAACCAAGGTACATGCCCTTGACTGGAATCGAACCTGGGACCCTTGAGTCCGCAGGCTGACGCTCTATCCACTGAGCCAAACCGGTCAGGGCTCAACACACTTTTTGATAGCTTCTTTATATACAAATGATTTTATTTAATTTTCTATATAGAAAGTAGAATGTTTCTAGAGAGGTTAAAGGCAGTGAAGGTAAACATGTATAACCCCTAGTATCAGGCTTTATGAAATGGTAAGAAAACATGAACAAACAAACAAAAAAGCCTTAAGCAATAGTAGATATTTTAAATATATTTTTGTATATCAACACACAAATAGTTACTTTACTTCAACTATATTTATGCATTAGGTACATACAACTCCAGGTTTGTGTCAGAGTTTAAAAAAGATAGGAAAATGTATTTTATCATTTTTGTGGTGAGGAGAGATATTTTATCTTAATTATCAGTATAAAATAATAATGTTTTATGTAAGTACTTTCTCATCTGCTTTTCACAATATGAATTTTTAAAATAACTCTTGGTTAAAAAAAAATTTGTGTCAGACACATTCTTCTAACTTGTGCCCCTTTTTAAAATTTTGTTTCATTAATTTAATTAAAAAACACAGAACAAGCTATAATAGAGGATTGCTTTATGATATAAAGGACTGTATAATAACCTTTTCCTTTTCCTGAAGAAAAGATTGTTTAGACTTACTTTTAAATTTTTAAATGTTTGCATGGGGAAGAAAGTAAGGGAAATTATTAATAATTCCACAATTGTGTGCAAACTATATAGAGCTTGTAATTATCCATATTTTAAGGCAGTGAAGGATAATTAAAATATAACATTATTATGATTATGTTTTACATAAAATTGTTAAGAAAGCTGATCACACAAGCTCTTTGTCATGTTTAACACATTATGTTTACTCAAATTGCCACCTAAAACTAATTATATATCAGTATTTTCTTCTTTAAGACAAAAAAAATCTACACACATTCTCATTGAATTAAAATCAACATACTATTTTGCTCCAGCTAAATACACAATGATAATAAAGTTTTCACATCCATAGTCCTGACCTTTCAGCTAAAAAGGTCTACTCTGCTCATGTCACTTTTTAATATTTTTTTTCCATTTCTTAGTTCATTATTTTTTACTGTTTTTATATAAAAATCAGTTATTATGTTCTCTATGATAGAAGCTCAGAAATGCTGACATACATGCAGAGCTCTCATTTGCCTATAGAATTATTTAATGTGTTATGCTTTATTATTATCCAAACTATTTATGCTAATTAAATGTAATTATTTAAATCTTTATCATATTTGTTTCTTATAAGTTTTTGTTTCCCAAATTCATTTTTTTCTTCAACATATCCTATCCCAGTGAATGTTTTTATCCCTTTCTAGCCTTCAGGAGAATACCAGACAGGCCCCAAATCTCTAATTGTTGAGCAATGGGTTATTCAGTGGTGGGTGAGAGCATTGCTGAAATAATAGGATGTTGGTGGTTATGAAATAGTTATTAATTTTAGGGTTTTAAATAGCAAGTCAACTTATATTTTTATTAAATACAACAAATTTTGTGACGATGGGTAATTCTCAATGCAGAGTATGCGATCAATAGTATTAATTCCTATACTTTTTTTGCCTTAAGTTCTGTCATTTCCATCTTCTATTGTTTATCATCTATATTTTATTACTATATATCAATTACAATTTATATATCCTCAATAGCTGTTTCCTCAAAATTTTAATATGCATTTCAATAAAACTAGTGTATATGTTCTCAACACATCAAACACTTTTTTTTTTTCTCATGTCGGGTTGAATGCACTGCATTATTGATGACATATACAATCTAGAGTTACATTCATCTTTGTTTCTTCTTTTATACAAAGAACAGATTGCAAGAGAATTTATGATTTCATTGTTCATGCTCAAGGCTTTTCTTCACAATTGATGTCTCACACATTTCAAGGAATATTGAAATTAATTTTCATGATGGCCCTCATATTCTGCAATAAGCCATATCACCTTTTGCTTACACTGCAAAGATAAAAGTGATTGACAGAAAATACAATTATTTGCCATTTATGTGAAGGACAAAGTCATATTTTCAGAAATGTTAGCTACCACTAGAGAACAGTATTTGCTTATAGAAATAAAGCATTGTAAAAATTGAAGGGTGATGTTATTCTATTTTAATTCACTAGTTTTATAGACAGGCCTCAAAACCAGAATACACAAACATTATGTACAGTAAATTTACATGTTTTATTTTAAATATGCCCATTGTTTATAAAAATACAAATTAGATTAATTAAATCTATCTTGTGTATATAGCCGTTAACTTAATATTATACAGCAGAGTCAGAATCACCTGGTTTCACATTTTGTTATTGTTAGATCTTGAGATAGTTACATATACATTTTGTCAATGCCCCATCTGTAAAATAGGGTTAACAATAGTAACAATTATGTAAAGGTTATATTTGCATTCAATTAGTTTACTCCTGAAGATTCTTTGCACATTTATTAGCACATATCCTCTATAATAAAAGCCTAATATGCTAATTGTCCAATCGTCCAGTTGGCTGTCCAACCAATCAAAGCGTAATATGCTAATGATATGCTAAGGCCACTCAACTGCTTGCTATGACATGCACTGACCACCAGGGGGCAGATACTCCAACCAGTAGGTTAGCTTGCTGCTGAGGTCTGGCTGATTGGGACTGAGCGAGCCAGCCTGGAAATACCCTGGAGTCCTCCCACGGTCCCTCCCCAGCTGGCCAACCTCCTGCGTCCCTCCCTGGCTTCGATCATGCACTGGTGGGGTCCTTTGGCCTGCCCTGTGCCCTTTTACAATCCAGGACCCCTCAGGGGATGTCAGAGAGCCAGTTTTTGCCTGATCCCACAGGCCAGACCGAGAAACCGCACTGGTGCATGAATTTGTGCACTGGGCCTCTAGTGTACTCAATAAATTTCAACTTTAATAATAATTATTCTTTCATAGAAGAAAAATTTACATTTAATCCATATCTATCCTACATTGCTATTTAAAAACACACTAATGAACTTCCAAAACCTTAATTATAACCACAGACTTTTAAAATAATCCAGTAAAGTTATTTAACTTTGATGTGTTATTAACCAATTCTGGGAATATTTTATTCCGAAAATTCTTATTTAAAGGTGAAACATCATGTTGAGCATTGGCCTGTGGACTGAAGGGTCCTGGATTCAATTCTGGTCAAGGGCACATGCCAGGATTGCAGGCTCGATCCCCAGTGTGGGGGGTACAGAAGGCAGCCAATCAATGATTCTCTCTCATCATTGATGTTTCTATCTCCCTCTCCCTTCTTCTCTGAAATCAATAAAAATACATTGATATGTATTTACTTGAAACATCATGAACTTTACTACTCAAACAGAAATTAAGCTTGATGTTACAGTAAAATGATATTCCCAGTGTAGGGAAAGAACAAAAAGATAAGCAATGACTAATTGTCTCAAACCTTGTTATATGCCTCCCTCAGTAAAAACTAGAAACACTATTAAGGCTATCCTCAAATAAGTAGCCATCACACTACATCATTTATCGACTATGTCACTCATCATTTTAGACTTAAGAATAAATGCAATCAATTTTTACAACAGTTCACATTCTATAACATATGATGTTTATTTCCTTTGGCTCAAATGTACTCCTGCCAATTGCACTATAAGAAAAAATAATGGCTTTAATTCTGGTTGTACAAACACAAAATGATTTATTATTTTAATACAATGTCAACAATGATGTCTCACACATTTCAAGAAATATTCTACAAATATTAATAATCTAATGTTGCTTAAAGTGATAAACCATTGCTAAGATTCATTGTAGGGGATGGGCCACTAACTAAGCCTTTGTTTCTGATAAATTTTCCAAATTTGTTTAATCACAGGTCCTCTGCCCATGCCTTCCCTTGATCAACCCTCCCCTTCTTCTTACATAACTAAATAGCACATTATATGTAAACCATCCTGCAGACAGTAATAACCAAGCTAATTATGACAAAGAATATAGCTATGTTGTTATTGATTTTTAGATAGTTTTTCCTTAAGTTTATAATGAAGAAAAAAAGGCTGTGCTATACATTTCATATGTACACATGGCACATTTTTACTTTTTCAGAGTCACATAATAATAAAGTAAGTTCCCATATTAATTGCAGGGATTTTTTTTTAAATAGCTTGGCATAGGTAAATCATAATTCTATCAACTTCCTTAAAATAAGATGGAACTGTCAGTAAATTTCAAAATATATGAATCTGTAAAAGTCCTACCCCTGCATTTGCATTTTCTGTTAACACCTACTTAAGCATCATGTGATTAGCTTGTTAAAAATATTTTCCTTTTACCCAAATTCAGATCCAACTCAAAATTACTGAGGGTTGAGGCCCAGAAATTTGTAATTTCAAGTATCATCACAAGTTTTTCTTATATAGTGTTCATAGATTGAACACTGCTGATCCTATAAAAATAAAATAACATTAAAATTTTAAAGTTTAAAATACATGATTAAATTTATAATTCTATGTATATAGTCTATTATGATCTAAAGCAGCGCTTCTCAACCTGTGGGTCGAAACCCCTTTGGCGGTCGAGTGACCCTTTCACAGGGGTTGCCTAAGACCGTCCTGCATATCAGATATTTACATTAGGATTCATAACAGTAGCAAAATTACAGTTATAAAGTGTGGGGAGCCGATATAGGGTTAAGCCTCGGACTGACCTGTTGGCAAGTCACAAACAAGTCTTCTTCCGAGTATTAAACAACCCAATCCGAGAGGTGGCCGCTGATTTACACTTGCTGTCATTTAAAAAATAAAAATGGGGGAATTTGCCGGAAGCCGGTCCACCCTTGCTGCTTGACACAGTCGCTGCAGGGAAGAAACATCTGCACAGCTTATGTTTCAAGGGACCTGGCATATATGGCATATGTTTTCTCCATCGCCATGTGTTTTTACCAGGGTCACCTCTCCGAGAAAGGTTGTTTCCCCAGGTGGGGATTTTTCCCTGGAGTTAGGGATTAACAGGACTAAGGAAGGGAATCAGTAAAACCCCTTAACTAAGTGCCAGGTGGGTAGTTAATCACTTTAACTATGAACAATCATGCTTAAGCTACATAATCTTTACTTAGGATAATCTCCTTCAGTTACTTCCTTATAGTTTAACAGAACAGTAGAGTAGTGACCTTGGAATGGAGATAACTAGCCCTAACCTTTGGAATAGAATGGATAGGATTAAAATCAAATGGTATAAATACAGATGTAACAGGAGAATAAAGAGAGAACCTCTCTATGCTGATCAACTGAACTCTGCCTCTGTGTCCTTCCTTCTTCGCCAACTCTGTCCACACCTTTGGGAACCCCTGGACCTGCTGGGGCTGGACCCCAACAATGAAGTAGCAACGAAAATAATTTTATAGTTGGGGTCACAACATGAGGAACTGTATTTAAAGGGCCAGAAGGTTGAGAATCACTGATCTAAAGTATACTATTGAAGTTGACAATAATTCAATAATTTTGGATGTATTATGCCTTTGTGTTCAAATAATATTTATATCAACATTAATGATATAATATATATGTGTATATATATATACATATATATATATATACACATATATATGTGTATATATATATATATGTATATATATATACACATATATATTATATCATTAATGTTGATATAAATATTATTTGAAGTGTCTGGGATATTTTTTATAGTTACTTGAATGTATCTGACTAAATATTTCAAATCCATTGTCTCATTAGAGAAAGCATTTTTGAAAATTTGAAATTCTTACCTTGTATTTGTGTTTCCTTCCTATTTTTTTGTTTTGTTGTTTCTTCTTTGTGTAGAGTCAAGTGAGCTACAATGGCTAATTAGTTTTATTCTAACAAACAGAAGTAGGACATAAATAAAAACATAATAATGCTATATAATAAAAGGGTAATATGCAAATTGACTGAACGGCAGAACAACTGGTCGCTATGATGTGCACTGACCACCAGGGGGCAGATTCTCAATGCAGGAGCTGCCCCCTGGTGGTCAGTGCACTCCCACAGTGGGAGCACCACTCAGCCAGTCATGGCTGGCGAGCACAGTGGAGGTGGTGGGAGCCTCTCCCACATCCGCAGCAGTGCTAAGGATGTCTGACTGATGGCTTAGGCCCGCTCCCCGCAACCATGAGAGGGCACAGGCTGGACTGAGGGACCCCCACCCCCCAAGTGCATGAATCTTGTGCACTGGGCCTCTAGTAACACAATATTATGCTAGGTTTTCAGTTAGGGAAATGGTAAGTGCAAGATAAAGGGCATAATTAGATGTAATGGAATCATTTGACCTTTAGAAAATGGGAGAATAATTTAAATTTATTTTATTATATTAAATTAAAATATGTTATATTTAATCTCATGAAGCATGGAGATATATAAATAAAATTATAGATATCGTTAATATATGAGAAAATGTTAAGTATGACAATTATTAGGACTGATATTTTGGTGATATCTAGGTTAAAAAGTATGAATCTTATTAAAAATGAAAATGTGAACATTTAACAAAAGCCAAAGCCACCTTTGGTAATTGACAGACTGCCAGGCATATAAAATGAGATGCTGGGGATTAATTGGCAAAGGGAGACTGGAGTTTGATGACTTCAGAACTCTGCTTATCAGAACTGTAGTGAGGCACAGGGGAAAAATACTATGGGAGTCACCTCTGTGAGCACATTTAAAACTCCATTCAGCCTCCTCATTTGGACTAGAAAAATGTCCTTAAGAAAATCTCCCTGAGGGCCAAATCTAAGTACTGACATATATGTTGCAGTGTCTGTTCTGGGATAAATATAAGTGAATTTCCATGAGTGAAGTTAAGGTGCAACAAAAAGAACATAAAACAACTGTTACAGTTTAATTTTTTTTCAAAAAGCTATCTGAAGTATTTGTTTAATCACTGTTTCATCTGCTTAAAATTTAACTTTGCAGATTGAAATCACATTTCATTAGTTACTGTAGGAGGCTGAATGATGCCCTCTTTGATAGACATGTTCTGATGTCCAGAAACTGTGAATGTAACCTTATTTGACAAAATGACAAAAAAACACTTTGTTGTTTGTTTGTTTTTAGTTTGTTAGTTTAGGAAACAAAAACCACCCCCTTTTGAATTGAATAAGGAAGCATGCTTGCTAAAATCATTTGTATTTCCAGCATTGTACTGTATTCAAATTATTTCTCTGTGACATTGAGTTACAAAGAATTATAGAAAAAAATTTAAAAGCAATAAATACTTAACAGTAAATATTAATATATTGTATTTACTTATATTCATTTTTGCCTCTGCTGAAATTTTTGACAAGATTTATGAATGGTCAGTGTAAATTCAGCCTTACTTAAAAGCATTTGGTTTGCTTAATGAAAAACTGGCTCTACACTTTATATTCTAACCATACTTACCACAGAATTCAGCATATTCAGATATCAGAGGTATTGTTTTACATACCCTTAAATCTCACACTAATATATGCTATACCTTATTTTTCTAACATTCAGTTGCAAATGCAGTTGTATATCAGATCTCCTTTAAATATATACAAGTTCTACCCACAGTGTTTTCTTGAAGTTACAGATATAAATATAAAATTGCCAATAAATTTAAATATGTATGGATATAGATAAATATAATATTTCACTTTAGCAAATGTTTAATAGGTACCAAATGTATGCGATATATTTTGCTGTATTCTAGATAAAAAAAGTCTAAAATATGTGACTACTTCAGCAACTTTGAAGTCAAATCACAGAGCTATAATATATACACAAACACACCACAGCATTATTATAACACAGATATGATAAAGTTCAATATACTTGGAAAAGCAGAGATGAATGTAAGTGCTCAGCGAAGGAACAGTTTCATTTGAACTGAGGGAATCAAGGAATTGAGACTGGGAAAGTCGCTATGTGTGTCATAAACACTGAATCATATTTAGATTTACTAATATAGTAAGGAGAAAGAGGAGAAGGCAGAATATTTTTTAAAATAATAGTTTCATCATGTCACTGAGACTTTCATGGTCTCTACATCATACCAGGTAATACTGTGTAAGGATAACATTCGTGTGTTAATCATTTTTCAATTACATTTATAATCTGTGTCATTGCTCACTCCAGCACCAAACTTGAAATCCTCTCTAATCTGCCTCCTCCCAAGTCCTAATCATCAGTCAAGATAAAACTCAAACCCACTTTCAAGCTCAAGCTATCATGTTCTATCTTTGGAAATTCTCTTGCCTTTATTTACATATAACATGTTGATATTTGAGATATCCTGTCTTTATTGATATAGTATCTGTGTACATATTATTCATATATGTAGGTATTATATAGGGTGACCCAACAATGTATGCACACTTTGAATGATTATAAAGTCAGTGTTTATTAATATACAGTTCATTTTAAAAGTGCAAAAGAATATACAGGAATGACTTTTTTTGTTAATGCCTGTTTTCAAACCAATGACCTTTCTGGTTCCAGCACTGCTGATAACGCAAAGCAATGGAATTGCAAACATCAAGAATCAATTCGTCAACTGTTGCAGATTTTGTAGTGCAGACTTTATCTTTTATGTGTCCCCTTAAAAATTCTAGTGCATAAATTTTCTTTGTTCAAAGCTTAATCTGGCTGCACCTATTATTTCAAATCAGTTAAATTTGAAAAAGGAGTGGAAATTAAATGAATTATCAGCTGTTAAAGTGTATATACATGACTTGGGGACACCCTGTATTTTCTCTTTAGGTTCTAAGTGATGTGCAGTAGATAGGTGTTTGTGTAGAGGAGTTGTAATTGTCACAGTCATGCATTGCATTAACTGCCTAACACTTGTAATTAACACAAACTGGGAGGCTTAAAAAAACAGAAATTCTCTTTCACAGTTCAGAAAGTTCAGAAGTCTGAAATCAAGGTGTTAGAAAACTTGATTTCACAGAGGATCTGAGGGATATAGTCTTTTCCATTCTTCTTTCCTAACTTCTACTGGTTGTCAGCAACCCTTGGCATTACTTTGGCTGACAGCTGCATGTTTACAATCTTCACATGGTCTTGTTCCTTGTGTGTCTGTGTGCCCTTTCCTCTTTTTATGATACAATCATTGAATTTAGGGCCTACCCTAATCTGATATGTCCTTATATTAACTTAGTTAATTGTACCTGTAAAGACCCTATTTCTTTTTTTTAAATTATATTTTATTATTTAAAGTATTACAAATAGTAGTACATATGTCTCCTTTTTTTTCCCATTGACCTCCCCCGGTCGCCCCTACCCCCTGGCACATGCCCTCACCACCCCACCCCCAGTGTCTTGTGTCCATTGGTTATGCTTATATACATGCATACAAGTTCTTCAGTCGATCTCTAACCCCCCACAACCCTCCCCTGCCTTCCCACTGTAGTTTGACAATCTGTTCGATGCTTCTTTGCCTCTGTATTTATTTTTGTTTATCAGTTTATAATGTTCTTTATATTCCACAAATGAGTGAGATCATGTGGTATTTATCTTTCACTGACTGGCTTATTGCACTTAGCAAAATGCTCTCCAGTTCCATCCATGCTGTTGCAAAAATGGTAAGTTCCTTCTTTTTTTAACTCAGCGTAGTATTCTATTGTGTAGATGTACCACAGTTTTCTAATCCACTCATCTGATGGGCATTTAGATTGTTTCCAAATCTTAGCTATTGTAGATTTTGCTGCTATGAACATAGGGGTGTATATCTCTTTTCTGATTGGCGTTTCTGTTTTCTTGGGATATATTCCTAGAAGTGGGATCACTGGGTCAAATGGAAATTTCATTTTAATTTTTTGAGGAAGCACCATACTGTTTTCCATAGTGGCTGCACCAGTCTGCATTCCCACCAGCAGTGCAAGAGGGTTCCTTTTTCTCCACATCCTCTCCAGCACTTGTTGTTTGTTGATTTATTAGTGACTTTGAGCATGTTTTCATATGTCTCTTGGCTTTCTGAATGTCCCCTTTCTAAAAGTGTCTATTTAGGTCCTTTGCCCATTTTTTAATTGGATTGTTTATCTTCCTTTTGTTAAGTCCTATTTCTAAATAAGGTTCTATTCTGAAGTTCTGTGTGGACTTAATTTTTTGGGGGGGCACTAATTGGTCTACTATAAACATTAATTTTGTCGCTGAGTATTTGATGTTTATCTACCATGGAAAAACACTGAGTTCATATTTGCTATCAAGTTAACTTTAAACCATTCACAAAAACAAAGAAAAATATGTGCTCTTCAATTTATTTTCTAAAACAAATGTCCTTTTATGTGTTATTTATGCGGATGAAATTAAAGTAGTTTATTAAAATATAATATGTTGTTAATTTGCATCAGTAGTCAATAAATTTTCACTGTCCCCAAATCAAGGTTATTTTTTAAATTCCTGTAAAAATTTGTATTTGTAATATTTCTATACAAATATTTGCACTAATAATTTTTATTTATTCAAATTTGGATCAACAAAATGATTCCTTAATTTATTTCAAAGTTAATAAGGAAGTGAAGATATAAAGCTCAATATATTTCAATGTGAAAATGAAACATGCTTATAAGTCTACTTTTACCTCCAACTACCACATGGTTAGCTTAGTACTTTCAAAAAAGGATAAACAATATGAGTTTGTAAAAGTTATAATACCATAGTTATAGAAATAGTTATTATTTAAAAAGATGTAATATTGATATGTAAATATAATATAAATTGTATACATTAATATATATTAATATAGTCTCTTGTATAGTATATTGCACATAAGTTTTATTCATCCAACATTTTTAGCCACTCATTCTAAAATAACAAAAAGTTAGTATTAGAATATTCCTTCTTGTAGGATTGAAATTGCTATGTACTGTACCACTAATTTAATATTATTTTCAAATAACCTATTTTTTAGGCTTTATTTAATGTAAATATATGCCATAAAATCACTATTACAAGACCAAAATATAATATTTACTCAAGGTCTAAGTAGTCTGGATTTATAATATCTAAAATTAAAACAATAGCAAATTTATATTCTGAAATATGGCTTTTCCCTCTCTCCAATTAGTTTGAATTTAAATATGGAGGCTTACCCCATCAAAATAATAGAATTATACATATCATCTATTGTGTCACCTTATTTTAATATATTATACTTAAAGTAATATCTTTTCAATTAATATTTCACTTGAATAATGGTTATTCCTTGTCAGAGAACAAAGACCAGTACAGTGTTTTCAAATAGTAATGATGAATTTATGATATATTTTATGTATTAATTTGTGTTTTAATTGCTGTGTATTGTCAACCAAGACAACTAAATAAGAAATACTTTGAGATACTTCAAAAATAATGTAAACAAATAGTCTTATAAACACCTATTTGCATCAAAATATTGGTACAAGTTTTGAATAGTAAGGATCATAATGAGGCAGGTGGCTGAAGCTATCACTTTACAACAGCTGGTAGAATTGAAATAAAAACCAATTATTCATTTTGACATCTGAAATTCTATTTGTTTATTCTGGCATATATTAGTATTTTCTTTCTCATCTGGATTTGTTAAGTTTCTGGAAAGAATGGGATAACTAAATCAACCCAATTTAAAAAAAATTTGGGTGACATTGGTTAATACAATTATATAGGCTTCAAGTGTACAATTCTATGTCATCTGTATATTGCATAGTATGCCTACCAACCGAAGTCAAATCTTCTTCCATTAATACATATTTTGCATCCTTTTTACCCTTCACTATTTAAATATTATCACTTTCACATAGAGAGGTTTCTCTGCATGATTTTTCTGAGAAATACATGTGTAAATTATCTGGATAATTAAGTTATTTTATATGACATTAATATGTATTTCACAATAAGTTTATTCTGTCTGATCAACAATAAAAGCTCTAATAAAATTTTTAATGAGCTTCATGAATTTATGATATCTTATATCAAATCAATTATTTAAAATAAACATTTAAATAAAAAGTGCAATACTATGCAAATAAAAACATTGTGACATTTTTCTTGACATCAACCAATCAACAATTGAAACTACATAAAGAGTTCAGAAAAAAATATTTTACTAAATATAAGAAGTTGGTTTATGTGAGAGGTGGTACCAATAATGAGGGAGAGTCTAAAGTTGATTGCTTATTAAATGAGATTAGTTAAAATTGACCTAATAAATGTACAAAAAATTAAGTTGAAAAATAAATCTCACAATAATTGATTTCATTCTTTATATAAATTAAAAACAATATGTAAGCTAAACATATAAATGAAATTTAAAAATGTGTTGTGCTATTGTGGTAATATTTAGTTGATAAAGGACTTCTAAAACAAGATCTAAAAGCATAAATTTTATGCTTGACAAAATGATTAATTTTCGTTATAAAATAATGAGTGACTCCTGTAAAATAATGGATATTATAAATAATTCACATACAGCTAATAACCTGAGCCAGCAAAGTTTTAACATTGTCATGGGGTTAATATTAAATTATACAAGAAAATGATATAATCAGTCTGGATAAAGAGGGAAGAGTCCCTATATGCTCTTTCTAAGAAACATTCTTTAATTATAAGGACACAAATAGGTAAAGATATAAGGATAAATGTTGTGTTTACTTTAGTTCTACATAAATGTATGTGTATGTCAGACATACACACATATACGTATACATACATACATATATATATTCATATATTGTTTTATTTATAATGATTTTTGCAGTGTAATAAATGTGTGCTTCAGTACTTGAAATACCTCCCCAGCAATCCTAGACTCTTGGAGAACTGGGATAAGAGGGGAAACACAGTGACAAAAAGAATGTGTAAAAACTTGTGGGATTTATATTTGCTGAGGAGAAAATCTCTCTGGAGAGAGCAGTTTGATTTCTTAAGCTTTTCCCAGTTGAGCAAAATCACATAAAACACTTCTTGCCAAAAATACCCTGTTAGGAATTTTTTAAAACTCACGTCTTTTGGAGTCCAATAATCTGTATGATATTTATAGCAAATAGAATGTATTTCTTGAAGATCACAATTTATCTAGCATTTATATGCCATGAAATCCAGTTTTTATTAAAGACATAAAAGGCTATATGCAACAATACTATGCGGGATCACCTCAAAGCTCTTAAAAGTTATCTAGAGCATGCTCTCAAAATTAGAAGTATTTAACTCAGGGACTTTCACGATAATTCATTGTGTTTATGGTATAAGAATCTCATAAAGTAAAACTTACATTTATATGTATGTGAGAAAAGTTTGTGTGAGTACACACACATTCATTTGTTTTTAATTTTTATTTATTGATTTTAGAGAGAAGAGAAAACATAGATTTGTTGTTCCACTTATTATGCATTCATTTATTGCTTATTATATGTGCTCTGATGGGGAATTGACCTTTAGCCTTGGCATATCAGGATGATGCTCAAACCAACTGAGCTACTCGGCCAGGGCCTACACACACATATTTTACATTTTTCATGTCTGTCTTATCTGTGCACTATAATGTCAAAATTATGTATT
>NW_005366834.1:1770801-1776279 GCF_000412655.1 Myotis brandtii
TAAATATAAACATATTAGGAGCCAATGTTCCAAATTTTATTTTACTAGAAGGAGTATGTAGATAAAATATTTTTGAGATACTGATCTAGTAAAAAAGAATTATGAAAAGTTTATATGCAGTTAGTTGGATGACCCATCTATTTGACATGAAGATAATTGCTAAATCTCTAATATTGAATTAGTATACAATGAGGGTGGAGGAGACATGGCTTTTCATTGTATTTTTCATGATTTAGAATATGTCTTGGACTATTTTCTCAAAGTGGATATTGGAGAAAAAATTCCTCATGCTTCCCTCAGGGCCGTGGTCGGCAAACTGTGGCTCGCGAGCCACATGCGCTTTTTGGCCCCTTGAGTGTGGCTCTTCCACAAAATACCATGTGCAGGCGCACATACAGTGCAATTGAAACTTCGTGACCCATGCGCAGAAGTCGGTTTTCGGCCTGGGAGAGTCCATTTTGAAGTAGTACTGTTGATATTTGGCTCTGTTGACTAATGAGTTTGCCGACCACTGCCTCAGGGGCAGAGAAAAATAAATAAATACAATACAGTAGTCTCCTCTTAAAAAGGCCTGCCCTGAGGAAAAACTATTTCACTAGTATCTAAATAGTTGGGGTTTTACAGAGCCTAAAGGACCTGAGAGAATCCCAAACTTGGGTGAACCCTAGCCTTCCATGATGGGGAATAAAAATACTGAATTCTAGCCTGTTCTAGCCTTTTACCTGGAAGGAAGCAGACTAACCAACTCTAGCCCATGCCAGCCATCCTATCTCACTCAAGGGAGGGGGGTGTAGGGAGGAGAATTGCTTATGAAGTTGAGATGCACAGGCTATGGGCTGCAAGAACAGATGGGCCTTGTAAGCAAAGAGATGAAAATTCTAAAAAAGAATAACAAATAAATGATAGAAAATAAAATGCATGGTTAAAAGAAAAAAAAAGAGAAGATACTTGAAGACTTATTAGTAGACCAACATAACTGAGGATAGAATCAGTGTGCTTGAAGATATATCTTAATAGAGACTTATAAAACTGAAAAAGCAAAGAGGAAAAAGATTGAGAGAGGAAATAAAAACATAATATCCAAGGATTGTGGGGCAATTACAAAAGATAAATCATATGAATAACAGGAATGCCAGAAGCTGAAGGAAGAGAGAAAGGAACAGAAAAAAATATTTGAAAAATAATAACTGACAATTTTTTTCTGAGTTAATGTGAGACACCAAACCATAGATCTAGGGAGCTCACAGAACACCAATCAGGATAAATGCTAGAAAACTAAACTTAGAAAAAGTCATTTTTAAACTGAAGAAAATCAAAGATAAACAAATACCTTAGAAGTCAGAGGAAAAACAATACTTTATCTACAGTAGAGCAAAAAGGAGAATTGCATGTGCTTCTCTTCAGAAACCATGGAAACAGAGTGAATTTTGAAATATTTAAAATGTTGAAAAACCTACCAACCCAGAATTCTGTATTTTGAGAAATTATCCTTTAAAAGTGACAGAGAAACAAAGAGTTTCTCAGACAAAAACTGAGAAAATTATTTGCCAGTAGACCTGCCTTATAAGCTATCTTTTTAAAAAAGTTTCAGGAAAAGGAAAATGATATAGGTCAGAAACTCAGATCTACATAAAGAAAGGAAGGTCGTCAGAGATGGAATAAGTGAAGATAAAATAAAAACTTTTGTTTTTATTATTATTACTAGAGGCCCAGTGCACAAAAATTTGTGCACTCGGGGCGGGGGGTCCCTCAGCTCAGCCTGTGCCCTCTTGCAGTCTGGGACCTCTCAGGGGATGTCTACCTGCTGGCTTAGGCCCGCTCCCTCGGGGATCGGGCCCAAGCTGGCAGTCAGACATCCCTCTGGCAGCCCGGGAGCCCTCAGGGAATGTCCACTTGCCAGCGGGGAGCAGGCCTAAGCTGCAGTTGGACATCCTTAGTGCTGCTGAGGAGGCGGGAGAGGCTCCCGCCACCACCGCTGTGCTGGCAGCTGGCAGCCTGGCTTGTGGCTCAGCAGAGCTCCCCCTGTGGGAACGCACTGACCACCAGGGGGCAGCTCCTGCATTGAGCATCTGGCCCCTGGTGGTCAGCGTGTGTCTTAGTGACCAGTCATTCCCAGTCGTTCTGCTGTTAGGGTCAATTTTCATATTACCCTTTTATTATATAGGATAGAGGCCTGGTGCACGGATGGGGGCCGGCTGGTTTGCCCTGAAGGGTGTCCCCTCTCAGGGTGGGGGTCCTGCTGTGGTGCCTGACCAGCCTGGGTAAGGGCTGAGGGCCGTTATCAGGCTGGCCACACACCCTTCAGGGTGGAGGTCCCCGCTGGAGTGCCTGGCCAGCTTGGGTGAGGGGCTGAGGTCCATTTTCAGGCTGGCCAAGCCCCCATCGGTGACCCTCACCCCATGGGGGTGTGGCCAGCCTGTGTGAGGGGTTTAGGGCCGTTTTCAGGCTGCCCACAGCCCCTTCAGGGTGGGGGAGTCCCGCTGGGGTGCCTGGCCAGCCTGGGTGAGGGGCTGATGGCCGTTTTCAGGCTGGCCACACGCCCCGGGGACCCCAGCTCCCAGCCTCTCCTTTTTTTCTTTTTTTTTCCCTGGGATTTATTTATCTTCTATAATTGAAACTTTGTAGCCTTGAGCGGAACCCAGGTCTGGCCAGGGCAGGCGGGAAGCTTGGCTTCTCCATCGCCGGGGGGCAACCCAAGCCTCCTGCTTGCTCCAGCTCCATGGCCACCACCATCTTAGTTGGGTTAATTTGCATACTCGCTCCTGATTGGCTTGTGGGCGTGGCTTGTGGGCATGACTTGAGCATAGCAGAGGGATGGTTAATTTGCATGTTTCTCTTTTATTATATAGGATTATTTGATATAGCAGTTAATAGTTCAAAATTATATATCTCTAAGTGAAATGAATGACATAAGTGATACAAAAAAGGCCAGAGGTATTAAGGTTATTTTGTTATAAGGTAGTCTTATTACCTTTGAAGCAGTGCATTGTTATTTGAAAGTAGACTTAGATTAATTGTAAATGTATATTGCAAACTCTTGATCAAAAGATAAAAAGGGGTGGAGAGAGTAGTATAACTGACAAAAATAAAAACAAAGTACAAAAACAGCAAACAGAAAGCAGTAATATATCTGGTAGATATTAATTCAACTATATCAATAATCACTTTAAAGTCAATGATCTAAATACACCCATTAAAAGAAAGAAAGTGTCTAGAGTGGATCAAAAAACAGAACTCAACTATATGTTATCTTCAAGAAACCTACCAAAAATATACAGAAACATGTAGATTAAAAGTAAATGGATAGAAGCTATTATACCATACTAACACTAATCTAAAGAAAATGAAATCAGCTATATTAATTTCATACAGAGCAGACTTTAACATATGGAAATTTTAGAGAGGGATATTAAAAATGATAATGGGGTCAATTTTTCAAGGAGATATAACAATTATTAATGTGTATATGCCTAATAACAAAGCCTGAAAACACATGAGTCAAAAACTGAGAACTACACGGAGAAATAGATGAATTCACTATTATAGAAACTTTAGCACATGTTTATTAGAAATGCACAGATCTCTATAATTCCTAAAGTGATTTGTCTCTCTATTTTCAACAGACTTTTGAAATCTGAAATAATCCATTTGTATCTCTGTTTCAAACACAAATTTTTAAAACTAATAATTATTCTGAATATCTCAAAGTTCTTTGTTATATAAATCTATATTTTCTGCCTATGGTAATAAAAGGAATATCTATATAAAGTCTAATGAATACATTTTATGAAAAATTGCATTGTTTTATAGTCAGAAACACCGAGTATAAATAAAATTATCACTCTCTGTCTTTGTCAACATGGGAGGAATCTTATGATTATAAATATTAGTTACTTTGGAAGTAAAATAAAATACTTTGACTTGGATAACTAGATCAAGTTCTAGTTTTCTTCTGATTCTAAATTTAGATAATAAAAATGTATATGAATCCTTGCAATGTGGTATATTTTTAAGCCAAAACATTCAGCAGTTATAAATGCTTATTTTAGATTTTATGCTTCATCTGACAACAAATCTAAAGGGACACAGTAAAAAAAATGTTTATTCTATGCATGAACCTTTTAATTCAGCTTCTTAAATGTTTACATGCTTAATTTCATCAATCAGGCTTTTAGGATGAAAAGAAATCCAACCGTCCATAAACTGTGCTCCCCTGGTGGTGGTAGGATGCAATGTGATGGATGCAATATAAATTACTGACTTAAGAGCCAGTGAATAGGACAATGTCTTTTCCAGGCAACACTAAAATTAACCCATTTCTTTTAGATATAATTTACAATGCAATATGTATGATTATTTTTTAATTCTTTATTGTTTAAAGTATTACATATAGTATTACACGTCTCTTTTTCCCCCCATTGGCCACCCCCAACCCCCAGCACATGCCCTCACCCCCCTACTTTCTATGTCCATTGGTTATGCTTATATTTATGCATACAAGTCCTTTGGTTGATCTCTTACCTGCCACCCGCACCCTCCCCTGCCTTCCCTCTGAAGACTGACAGACTGTTTGATGCTTCTATGTCTCTGGATCTATTTTTGTTCATCAGTTTATGTTGTTCATTATATTCCACAAATGAGTAAGATCACATGATATTTTTCTTTCTCTGACTGGCTTATTTTGCTTAGCATAATGCTCTCCAGTTCCATCCATGATGCTGCTAATGGTAAGAGTTCTTTCTTTTTTACACAAGTGTAGCATTCCATTGTGTAGATATACCACAACTTTTTAATCAACTCATCTGCTGATGGGAACTTAGGTTGTTTCCAAATCTTGGCTATTGTAAATTGTGCTGCTATAAACATAGGGGTGCATATGTCCTTTCTGATTGATGTTTCTGTATGTTTAATTTTTAAAAATCAAGTAACATATATAACGAAAATATAAATATCAATAAGCATTCTGAATTTAATCTCTTTTAAATATCATCAAACCTTGTTTCTCTAATGTCTCCCATCTCGAACAATTTGGTTCTCAACCAAGTTGTTCACAGAAAAAATGTCTCAGTTGTTCAACCAAACTTCAGTTTTAGACCTGACAACCCTTTCATGCTAATACCTCAGCATGACAGAGAGCATCTCTCAGGCAACAGAGGAGAGAATACTTTTGTTTCTGGCTAAATCAAAGATTGCCGCAAATTTAAAACATAGAGGGGCCATCAAGGGTGCTAATGTTGCTAAGGGTATGGAAGATACACTGATCGCAGGCAATCGAAGAGGTATAAAAACTGTTGTTGATTTGGATAAAGGAGAAGGGCAGCATTTCCAGGCAGTGATAAGCGCAAAAGTTAAGAGGCTGCTTGCTGACCTGAAAGACAACCCCTGGATCTAGTGCTGAAAGTGATTCCTTTAAGGGTGTTGGGGGGTGCTTTGATACATAAAGAAAATAAGTGTTTATTTATAAACTAAACAGTATAT